>NC_134176.1:45629590-45737590 GCF_964188355.1 Buteo buteo
TCGTCTTTTCAGAAAGAGGCTTGCCGAGACTGAGCGCCGTGAGATATTCCGTCTCTGGGAAAGCACAGATCCCCAGTGCTGTTGTGCCTGTAGGTAGGGTGCCAAGGGACGGTGAAGAGCAGCAAGAGCTTTCAGGGCTGGGCCCTTCCTCGTGGGAGAAGGATCCGACCGTTCGCCTTTTCAGAAAGAGGCTTGCCGAGACTGAGCCCCGTGAGATGTTCCGTCTCTGGGAAAGCACAGATCCCCAGTGCTGTTGTGCCTGTAGGTAGGGTGCCAAGGGGCGGTGAAGAGCAGCAAGAGCTTTCAGGGCTGGGCCCTTCCTCGTGGGCTGGGCCCTTCCTCGGGGGAGAAGGATCCGTCCGTTCGCCTTTTCAGAAAGAGACTTGCCGAGACTGAGCGCCGTGAGATGTTCCGTCTCTGGGAAAGCACAGATCCCCAGTGCTGTTGTGCCTGTAGGTAGGGTGCCAAGGGGCGGTGAAGAGCAGCAAGAGCTTTCAGGGCTGGGCCCTTCCTCGTGGGAGAAGGATCCGACCGTTCACCTTTTCAGAAAGAGGCTTGCCGACACTGAGCCCCGTGGAATGTTCCGTCTCTGGGAAAGCACAGATCCCCAGTGCTGTTGTGCCTGTAGGTAGGGTGCCAAGGGACAGTGAAGAGCAGCAAGAGCTTTCAGGGCTGGGCCCTTCCTCGGGGGAGAAGGATCCGACCGTTCGCCTTTTCCAGAAAAAAGAGGCTCTGCCGAGGCGTAGCGCCACGAGATGTTCCGTCTCTGGGAAAGCACAGATCCCCAGTGCTGTTGTGCCTGTAGGTAGGGTGCCAAGGGACGGTGAAGAGCAGCAAGAGCTTTCAGGGCTGGGCCCTTCCTCGTGGGAAAAGGATCCGACCGTTCGCCTTTTCAGAAAGAGGCTTGCCGAGACTGAGCCCCGTGAGATGTTCCGTCTCTGGGAAAGCACAGATCCCCAGTGCTGTTGTGCCTGTAGGTAGGGTGCCAAGGGGCGGTGAAGAGCAGCAAGAGCTTTCAGGGCTGGACCCTTCCTCGTGGGAGAAGGATCCGACCGTTCGCCTTTTCAGAAAGAGGCTTGCCGAGACTGAGCCCCGTGAGATGTTCCGTCTCTGGGAAAGCACAGATCCCCAGTGCTGTTGTGCCTGTAGGTAGGGTGCCAAGGGGCGGTGAAGAGCAGCAAGAGCTTTCAGGGCTGGGCCCTTCCTCGTGGGCTGGGCCCTTCCTCGGGGGAGAAGGATCCGTCCGTTCGCCTTTTCAGAAAGAGACTTGCCGAGACTGAGCGCCGTGAGATGTTCCGTCTCTGGGAAAGCACAGATCCCCAGTGCTGTTGTGCCTGTAGGTAGGGTGCCAAGGGGCGGTGAAGAGCAGCAAGAGCTTTCAGGGCTGGGCCCTTCCTCGTGGGAGAAGGATCCGACCGTTCACCTTTTCAGAAAGAGGCTTGCCGACACTGAGCCCCGTGGAATGTTCCGTCTCTGGGAAAGCACAGATCCCCAGTGCTGTTGTGCCTGTAGGTAGGGTGCCAAGGGACAGTGAAGAGCAGCAAGAGCTTTCAGGGCTGGGCCCTTCCTCGTGGGAGAAGGATCCGACCGTTCGCCTTTTCCAGAAAAAAGAGGCTCTGCCGAGGCGTAGCGCCACGAGATGTTCTGTCTCTGGGAAAGCACAGATCCCCAGTGCTGTTGTGCCTGTAGGTAGGGTGCCAAGGGACGGTGAAGAGCAGCAAGAGCTTTCAGGGCTGGGCCCTTCCTCGTGGGAAAAGGATCCGACCGTTCGCCTTTTCAGAAAGAGGCTTGCCGAGACTGAGCCCCGTGAGATGTTCCGTCTCTGGGAAAGCACAGATCCCCAGTGCTGTTGTGCCTGTAGGTAGGGTGCCAAGGGGCGGTGAAGAGCAGCAAGAGCTTTCAGGGCTGGACCCTTCCTCGTGGGAGAAGGATCCGACCGTTCGCCTTTTCAGAAAGAGGCTTGCCGAGACTGAGCCCCGTGAGATGTTCCGTCTCTGGGAAAGCACGGATGCCCAGTGCTGTTGTGCCTGTAGGTAGGGTGCCAAGGGACGGTGAAGAGCAGCAAGAGCTTTCACGGCTGGGCCCTTCCTCGGGGGAGATGGATCGCACCGTTCGTCTTTTCAGAAAGAGGCTTGCCGAGACTGAGCGCCGTAAGATATTCCGTCTCTGGGAAAGCACAGATCCCCAGTGCTGTTGTGCCTGTAGGTAGGGTGCCAAGGGGCGGTGAAGAGCAGCAAGAGCTTTCAGGGCTGGGCCCTTCCTCGTGGGACAAGTATCCGACAGTTCGCCTTTTCAGAAAGAGGCTTGCCGAGACTGAGCGCCGTGAGATGTTCCGTCTCTGGGAAAGCACAGATCCCCAGTGCTGTTGTGCCTGTAGGTAGGGTGCCAAGGGACGGTGAAGAGCAGCAAGAGCTTTCAGGGCTGGGCCCTTCCTCGGGGGAGAAGGATCCGACCGTTCGCCTTTTCAGAAAGAGGCTTGCCGAGACTGAGCCCCGTGAGATGTTCCGTCTCTGGGAAAGCACAGATCCCCAGTGCTGTTGTGCCTGTAGGTAGGGTGCCAAGGGGCGGTGAAGAGCAGCAAGAGCTTTCAGGGCTGGGCCCTTCGTCGTGGGAGAAGGATCCGACCGTTCACCTTTTCAGAAAGAGGCTTGCCGAGACTGAGCCCCGTGAGATGTTCCGTCTCTGGGAAAGCACAGATCCCCAGTGCTGTTGTGCCTGTAGGTAGGGTGCCAAGGGACAGTGAAGAGCAGCAAGAGCTTTCAGGGCTCGGCCCTTCCTCGTGGGAGAAGGATCCGACCGTTCGCCTTTTCAGAAAGAGGCTTGCCGAGACTGAGCCCCGTGAGATGTTCCGTCTCTGGGAAAGCACAGATCCCCAGTGCTGTTGTGCCTGTAGGTAGGGTGCCAAGGGGCGGTGAAGAGCAGCAAGAGCTTTCAGGGCTGGACCCTTCCTCGTGGGAGAAGGATCCGACCGTTCGCCTGTTAAAAAAAAAAAGAGGCTCTGCCGAGGCGTAGCGCCACGAGATGTTCCGTCTCTGCGAAAGCATAGATCCCCAGTGCTGTTGTGCCTGTAGGTAGGGTGCCAAGGGACGGTGAAGAGCAGCAAGAGCTTTCACGGCTGGGCCCTTCCTCGGGGGAGATGGATCGCACCGTTCGTCTTTTCAGAAAGAGGCTTGCCGAGACTGAGCGCCGTAAGATATTCCGTCTCTGGGAAAGCACAGATCCCCAGTGCTGTTGTGCCTGTAGGTAGGGTGCCAAGGGGCGGTGAACAGCAGCAAGAGCTTTCAGGGCTGGGCCCTTCCTCGTGGGACAAGTATCCGACCGTTCGCCTTTTCAGAAAGAGGCTTGCCGAGACTGAGCGCCGTGAGATGTTCCGTCTCTGGGAAAGCACAGATCCCCAGTGCTGTTGTGCCTGTAGGTAGGGTGCCAAGGGACGGTGAAGAGCAGCAAGAGCTTTCAGGGCTGGGCCCTTCCTCGGGGGAGAAGGATCCGACCGTTCGCCTTTTCAGAAAGAGGCTTGCCGAGACTGAGCCCCGTGAGATGTTCCGTCTCTGGGAAAGCACAGATCCCCAGTGCTGTTGTGCCTGTAGGTAGGGTGCCAAGGGGCGGTGAAGAGCAGCAAGAGCTTTCAGGGCTGGGCCCTTCGTCGTGGGAGAAGGATCCGACCGTTCACCTTTTCAGAAAGAGGCTTGCCGAGACTGAGCCCCGTGAGATGTTCCGTCTCTGGGAAAGCACAGATCCCCAGTGCTGTTGTGCCTGTAGGTAGGGTGCCAAGGGGCGGTGAAGAGCAGCAAGAGCTTTCAGGGCTCGGCCCTTCCTCGTGGGAGAAGGATCCGACCGTTCGCCTTTTCAGAAAGAGGCTTGCCGAGACTGAGCCCCGTGAGATGTTCCGTCTCTGGGAAAGCACAGATCCCCAGTGCTGTTGTGCCTGTAGGTAGGGTGCCAAGGGGCGGTGAAGAGCAGCAAGAGCTTTCAGGGCAGGACCCTTCCTCGTGGGAGAAGGATCCGACCGTTCGCCTTTTAAAAAAAAAAGAGGCTCTGCCGAGGCGTAGCGCCACGAGAAGTTCCGTCTCTGCGAAAGCATAGATCCCCAGTGCTGTTGTGCCTGTAGGTAGGGTGCCAAGGGACGGTGAAGAGCAGCAAGAGCTTTCAGGGCTGGGCCCTTCCTCGGGGGAGATGGATCGCACCGTTCGCCTTTTCAGAAAGAGGCTTGCCGAGACTGAGCCCCGTGAGATGTTCCGTCTCTGGGAAAGCACAGATCCCCAGTGCTGTTGTGCCTGTAGGTAGGGTGCCAAGGGACGGTGAAGAGCAGCAAGAGCTTTCAGGGCTGGGCCCTTCCTCGGGGGACAAGGATCCGACCGTTCGCCTTTTCAGAAAGAGGCTTGCCGAGACTGAGCCCCGTGAGATGTTCCGTCTCTGGGAAAGCACAGATCCCCAGTGCTGTTGTGCCTGTAGGTAGGGTGCCAAGGGGCGGTGAAGAGCAGCAAGAGCTTTCAGGGCTGAGCCCTTCCTCGTGGGACAAGGATCCGACCGTTCGCCTTTTCCAAAAAAAAGAGGCTCTGCCGAGGCGTAGCGCTACGAGATGTTCCGTTCTGCGAAAGCACGGATGCCCAGTGCTGTTGTGCCTGTAGGTAGGGTGCCAAGGGACGGTGAAGAGCAGCAAGAGCTTTCAGGGCTGGGCCCTTCCTCGTGGGACAAGTATCCGACCGTTCGCCTTTTCAGAAAGAGGCTTGCCGAGACTGAGCCCCGTGAGATGTTCCGTCTCTGGGAAAGCACAGATCCCCAGTGCTGTTGTGCCTGTAGGTAGGGTGCCAAGGGGCGGTGAAGAGCAGCAAGAGCTTTCAGGGCTGGGCCCTTCCTCGTGGGACAAGTATCCGACCGTTCGCCTTTCCAAAAAAAAGAGGCTCTGCCGAGGCGTAGCGCCACGAGATGTTCCGTCTCTGCGAAAGCACGGATGCCCAGTGCTGTTGTGCCTGTAGGTAGGGCCACAAGGGATGGTGAAGAGCAGCAAGAGCTTTCAGGGCTGGGCCCTTCCTCGTGGGACAAGAATCCGACCGTTCGCCTTTTCAGAAAGAGGCTTGCCGAGATTGAGCCCCGTGAGATGTTCCGTCTCTGGGAAAGCACAGATCCCCAGTGCTGTTGTGCCTGTAGGTAGGGTGCCAAGGGACGGTGAAGAGCAGCAAGAGCTTTCACGGCTGGGCCCTTCCTCGGGGGAGATGGATCGCACCGTTCGTCTTTTCAGAAAGAGGCTTGCCGAGACTGAGCCCCGTGAGATATTCCGTCTCTGGGAAAGCACAGATCCCCAGTGCTGTTGTGCCTGTAGGTAGGGTGCCAAGGGGCGGTGAAGAGCAGCAAGAGCTTTCAGGGCTGGGCCCTTCGTCGTGGGAGAAGGATCCGACCGTTCACCTTTTCAGAAAGAGGCTTGCCGAGACTGAGCCCCGTGAGATGTTCCGTCTCTGGGAAAGCACAGATCCCCAGTGCTGTTGTGCCTGTAGGTAGGGTGCCAAGGGACAGTGAAGAGCAGCAAGAGCTTTCAGGGCTGGGCCCTTCCTCGTGGGAGAAGGATCCGACCGTTCGCCTTTTCAGAAAGAGGCTTGCCGAGACTGAGCCCCGTGAGATGTTCCGTCTCTGGGAAAGCACAGATCCCCAGTGCTGTTGTGCCTGTAGGTAGGGTGCCAAGGGGCGGTGAAGAGCAGCAAGAGCTTTCAGGGATGGGCCCTTCCTCGTGGGACAAGTATCCGACCGTTCGCCTTTTCAGAAAGAGGCTTGCCGAGACTGAGCCCCGTGAGATGTTCCGTCTCTGGGAAAGCACGGATGCCCAGTGCTGTTGTGCCTGTAGGTAGGGTGCCAAGGGACGGTGAAGAGCAGCAAGAGCTTTCACGGCTGGGCCCTTCCTCGGAGGAGATGGATCGCACCGTTCGTCTTTTCAGAAAGAGGCTTGCCGAGACTGAGCGCCGTGAGATATTCCGTCTCTGGGAAAGCACAGATCCCCAGTGCTGTTGTGCCTGTAGGTAGGGTGCCAAGGGGCGGTGAAGAGCAGCAAGAGCTTTCAGGGCTGGGCCCTTCCTCGTGGGACAAGTATCCGACCGTTCACCTCTTCAGAAAGAGGCTTGCCGACACTGAGCCCCGTGAGATGTTCCGTCTCTGGGAAAGCACAGATCCCCAGTGCTGTTGTGCCTGTAGGTAGGGTGCCAAGGGACGGTGAAGAGCAGCAAGAGCTTTCAGGGCTGGGCCCTTCCTCGTGGGAGAAGGATCCGACCGTTCGCCTTTTCAGAAAGAGGCTTGCCGAGACTGAGCCCCGTGAGATGTTCCGTCTCTGGGAAAGCACAGATCCCCAGTGCTGTTGTGCCTGTAGGTAGGGTGCCAAGGGGCGGTGAAGAGCAGCAAGAGCTTTCAGGGCTGGGCCCTTCCTCGTGGGACAAGGATCCGACCGTTCGCCTTTTCAGAAAGAGGCTTGCCGAGACTGAGCCCCGTGAGATGTTCCGTCTCTGGGAAAGCACAGATCCCCAGTGCTGTTGTGCCTGTAGGTAGGGTGCCAAGGGACGGTGAAGAGCAGCAAGAGCTTTCAGGGCTGGGCCCTTCCTCGTGGGACAAGGATCCGACCGTTCGCCTTTTCAGAAAGAGGCTTGCCGAGACTGAGCCCCGTGAGATGTTCCGTCTCTGGGAAAGCACAGATCCCCACTGCTGTTGTGCCTGTAGGTAGGGTGCCAAGGGACGGTGAAGAGCAGCAAGAGCTTTCAGGGCTGGGCCCTTCCTCGTGGGACAAGTATCCGACCGTTCGCCTTTTCAGAAAGAGGCTTGCCGACACTGAGCCCCGTGAGATGTTCCGTCTCTGGGAAAGCACAGATCCCCAGTGCTGTTGTGCCTGTAGGTAGGGTGCCAAGGGGCGGTGAAGAGCAGCAAGAGCTTTCAGGGCTGGGCCCTTCCTCGGGGGAGAAGGATCCGACCGTTCGCCTTTTCAGAAACAGGCTTGCCGAGACTGAGCCCCGTGAGATGTTCCGTCTCTGGGAAAGCACAGATCCCCAGTGCTGTTGTGCCTGTAGGTAGGGTGCCAAGGGGCGGTGAAGAGCAGCAAGAGCTTTCAGGGCTGGGCCCTTCCTCGTGGGAGAAGGATCCGACCGTTCACCTTTTCAGAAAGAGGCTTGCCGAGACTGAGCCCCGTGAGATGTTCCGTCTCTGGGAAAGCACAGATCCCCAGTGCTGTTGTGCCTGTAGGTAGGGTGCCAAGGGACAGTGAAGAGCAGCAAGAGCTTTCAGGGCTGGGCCCTTCCTCGTGGGACAAGGATCCGACCGTTCGCCTTTCCCAAAAAAAAGAGGCTCTGCCGAGGCGTAGCGCCACGAGATGTTCTGTCTCTGGGAAAGCACAGATCCCCAGTGCTGTTGTGCCTGTAGGTAGGGTGCCAAGGGGCGGTGAAGAGCAGCAAGAGCTTTCAGGGCTGGGCCCTTCCTCGGGGGAGATGGATCGCACCGTTCGCCTTTTCAGAAAGAGCCTTGCCGAGACTGAGCCCCGTGAGATGTTCCGTCTCTGGGAAAGCACAGATCCCCAGTGCTGTTGTGCCTGTAGGTAGGGTGCCAAGGGGCGGTGAAGAGCAGCAAGAGCTTTCAGGGCTGGGCCCTTCCTCGTGGGACAAGTATCCGACCGTTCGCCTTTTCAGAAAGAGGCTTGCCGAGACTGAGCCCCGTGAGATGTTCCGTCTCTGGGAAAGCACAGATCCCCACTGCTGTTGTGCCTGTAGGTAGGGTGCCAAGGGACGGTGAAGAGCAGCAAGAGCTTTCACGTCTGAGCCCTTCCTCGGGGCAGATGGATCGCACCGTTCGTCTTTTCAGAAAGAGGCTTGCCGAGACTGAGCGCCGTGAGATATTCCGTCTCTGGGAAAGCACAGATCCCCAGTGCTGTTGTGCCTGTAGGTAGGGTGCCAAGGGGCGGTGAACAGCAGCAAGAGCTTTCAGGGCTGGGCCCTTCCTCGTGGGAAAAGGATCCGACCGTTCCCTTTTCAGAAAGAGGCTTGCCGAGACTGAGCCCCGTGAGATGTTCCGTCTCTGGGAAAGCACAGATCCCCAGTGCTGTTGTGCCTGTAGGTAGGGTGCCAAGGGGCGGTGAAGAGCAGCAAGAGCTTTCAGGGCTGGGCCCTTCCTCGGGGGAGATGGATCGCACCGTTCACCTTTTCAGAAAGAGGCTTGCCGAGACTGAGCCCCGTGAGATGTTCCGTCTCTGGGAAAGCACAGATCCCCAGTGCTGTTGTGCCTGTAGGTAGGGTGCCAAGGGGCGGTGAAGAGCAGCAAGAGCTTTCAGGGCTCGGCCCTTCCTCGTGGGAGAAGGATCCGACCGTTCGCCTTTTCAGAAAGAGGCTTGCCGAGACTGAGCCCCGTGAGATGTTCCGTCTCTGGGAAAGCACAGATCCCCAGTGCTGTTGTGCCTGTAGGTAGGGTGCCAAGGGGCGGTGAAGAGCAGCAAGAGCTTTCAGGGCAGGACCCTTCCTCGTGGGAGAAGGATCCGACCGTTCGCCTTTTAAAAAAAAAAGAGGCTCTGCCGAGGCGTAGCGCCACGAGAAGTTCCGTCTCTGCGAAAGCATAGATCCCCAGTGCTGTTGTGCCTGTAGGTAGGGTGCCAAGGGACGGTGAAGAGCAGCAAGAGCTTTCAGGGCTGGGCCCTTCCTCGGGGGAGATGGATCGCACCGTTCGCCTTTTCAGAAAGAGGCTTGCCGAGACTGAGCCCCGTGAGATGTTCCGTCTCTGGGAAAGCACAGATCCCCAGTGCTGTTGTGCCTGTAGGTAGGGTGCCAAGGGACGGTGAAGAGCAGCAAGAGCTTTCAGGGCTGGGCCCTTCCTCGGGGGACAAGGATCCGACCGTTCGCCTTTTCAGAAAGAGGCTTGCCGAGACTGAGCCCCGTGAGATGTTCCGTCTCTGGGAAAGCACAGATCCCCAGTGCTGTTGTGCCTGTAGGTAGGGTGCCAAGGGGCGGTGAAGAGCAGCAAGAGCTTTCAGGGCTGAGCCCTTCCTCGTGGGACAAGGATCCGACCGTTCGCCTTTTCCAAAAAAAAGAGGCTCTGCCGAGGCGTAGCGCTACGAGATGTTCCGTTCTGCGAAAGCACGGATGCCCAGTGCTGTTGTGCCTGTAGGTAGGGTGCCAAGGGACGGTGAAGAGCAGCAAGAGCTTTCAGGGCTGGGCCCTTCCTCGTGGGACAAGGATCCGACCGTTCGCCTTTTCAGAAAGAGGCTTGCCGAGACTGAGCCCCGTGAGATGTTCCGTCTCTGGGAAAGCACAGATCCCCAGTGCTGTTGTGCCTGTAGGTAGGGTGCCAAGGGGCGGTGAAGAGCAGCAAGAGCTTTCAGGGCTGGGCCCTTCCTCGTGGGACAAGTATCCGACCGTTCGCCTTTCCAAAAAAAAGAGGCTCTGCCGAGGCGTAGCGCCACGAGATGTTCCGTCTCTGCGACAGCACGGATGCCCAGTGCTGTTGTGCCTGTAGGTAGGGCCACAAGGGATGGTGAAGAGCAGCAAGAGCTTTCAGGGCTGGGCCCTTCCTCGTGGGACAAGAATCCGACCGTTCGCCTTTTCAGAAAGAGGCTTGCCGAGACTGAGCCCCGTGAGATGTTCCGTCTCTGGGAAAGCACAGATCCCCAGTGCTGTTGTGCCTGTAGGTAGGGTGCCAAGGGGCGGTGAAGAGCAGCAAGAGCTTTCAGGGCTGGGCCCTTCCTCGTGGGAGAAGGATCCGACCGTTCGCCTTTTCAGAAAGAGGCTTGCCGAGATTGAGCCCCGTGAGATGTTCCGTCTCTGGGAAAGCACAGATCCCCAGTGCTGTTGTGCCTGTAGGTAGGGTGCCAAGGGACGGTGAAGAGCAGCAAGAGCTTTCACGGCTGGGCCCTTCCTCGGGGGAGATGGATCGCACCGTTCGCCTTTTCAGAAAGAGGCTTGCCGAGACTGAGCCCCGTGAGATATTCCGTCTCTGGGAAAGCACAGATCCCCAGTGCTGTTGTGCCTGTAGGTAGGGTGCCAAGGGGCGGTGAACAGCAGCAAGAGCTTTCAGGGCTGGGCCCTTCGTCGTGGGAGAAGGATCCGACCGTTCACCTTTTCAGAAAGAGGCTTGCCGAGACTGAGCCCCGTGAGATGTTCCGTCTCTGGGAAAGCACAGATCCCCAGTGCTGTTGTGCCTGTAGGTAGGGTGCCAAGGGACAGTGAAGAGCAGCAAGAGCTTTCAGGGCTGGGCCCTTCCTCGTGGGAGAAGGATCCGACCGTTCGCCTTTTCAGAAAGAGGCTTGCCGAGACTGAGCCCCGTGAGATGTTCCGTCTCTGGGAAAGCACAGATCCCCAGTGCTGTTGTGCCTGTAGGTAGGGTGCCAAGGGGCGGTGAAGAGCAGCAAGAGCTTTCAGGGCTGGGCCCTTCCTCGTGGGACAAGTATCCGACCGTTCGCCTTTTCAGAAAGAGGCTTGCCGAGACTGAGCCCCGTGAGATGTTCCGTCTCTGGGAAAGCACGGATGCCCAGTGCTGTTGTGCCTGTAGGTAGGGTGCCAAGGGACGGTGAAGAGCAGCAAGAGCTTTCACGGCTGGGCCCTTCCTCGGAGGAGATGGATCGCACCGTTCGTCTTTTCAGAAAGAGGCTTGCCGAGACTGAGCGCCGTGAGATATTCCGTCTCTGGGAAAGCACAGATCCCCAGTGCTGTTGTGCCTGTAGGTAGGGTGCCAAGGGGCGGTGAAGAGCAGCAAGAGCTTTCAGGGCTGGGCCCTTCCTCGTGGGACAAGTATCCGACCGTTCACCTCTTCAGAAAGAGGCTTGCCGACACTGAGCCCCGTGAGATGTTCCGTCTCTGGGAAAGCACAGATCCCCAGTGCTGTTGTGCCTGTAGGTAGGGTGCCAAGGGACGGTGAAGAGCAGCAAGAGCTTTCAGGGCTGGGCCCTTCCTCGTGGGAGAAGGATCCGACCGTTCGCCTTTTCAGAAAGAGGCTTGCCGAGACTGAGCCCCGTGAGATGTTCCGTCTCTGGGAAAGCACAGATCCCCAGTGCTGTTGTGCCTGTAGGTAGGGTGCCAAGGGGCGGTGAAGAGCAGCAAGAGCTTTCAGGGCTGGGCCCTTCCTCGTGGGACAAGGATCCGACCGTTCGCCTTTTCAGAAAGAGGCTTGCCGAGACTGAGCCCCGTGAGATGTTCCGTCTCTGGGAAAGCACAGATCCCCAGTGCTGTTGTGCCTGTAGGTAGGGTGCCAAGGGACGGTGAAGAGCAGCAAGAGCTTTCAGGGCTGGGCCCTTCCTCGTGGGACAAGGATCCGACCGTTCGCCTTTTCAGAAAGAGGCTTGCCGAGACTGAGCCCCGTGAGATGTTCCGTCTCTGGGAAAGCACAGATCCCCACTGCTGTTGTGCCTGTAGGTAGGGTGCCAAGGGACGGTGAAGAGCAGCAAGAGCTTTCAGGGCTGGGCCCTTCCTCGTGGGACAAGTATCCGACCGTTCGCCTTTTCAGAAAGAGGCTTGCCGACACTGAGCCCCGTGAGATGTTCCGTCTCTGGGAAAGCACAGATCCCCAGTGCTGTTGTGCCTGTAGGTAGGGTGCCAAGGGGCGGTGAAGAGCAGCAAGAGCTTTCAGGGCTGGGCCCTTCCTCGGGGGAGAAGGATCCGACCGTTCGCCTTTTCAGAAACAGGCTTGCCGAGACTGAGCCCCGTGAGATGTTCCGTCTCTGGGAAAGCACAGATCCCCAGTGCTGTTGTGCCTGTAGGTAGGGTGCCAAGGGGCGGTGAAGAGCAGCAAGAGCTTTCAGGGCTGGGCCCTTCCTCGTGGGAGAAGGATCCGACCGTTCACCTTTTCAGAAAGAGGCTTGCCGAGACTGAGCCCCGTGAGATGTTCCGTCTCTGGGAAAGCACAGATCCCCAGTGCTGTTGTGCCTGTAGGTAGGGTGCCAAGGGACAGTGAAGAGCAGCAAGAGCTTTCAGGGCTGGGCCCTTCCTCGTGGGACAAGGATCCGACCGTTCGCCTTTCCCAAAAAAAAGAGGCTCTGCCGAGGCGTAGCGCCACGAGATGTTCTGTCTCTGGGAAAGCACAGATCCCCAGTGCTGTTGTGCCTGTAGGTAGGGTGCCAAGGGGCGGTGAAGAGCAGCAAGAGCTTTCAGGGCTGGGCCCTTCCTCGGGGGAGATGGATCGCACCGTTCGCCTTTTCAGAAAGAGCCTTGCCGAGACTGAGCCCCGTGAGATGTTCCGTCTCTGGGAAAGCACAGATCCCCAGTGCTGTTGTGCCTGTAGGTAGGGTGCCAAGGGGCGGTGAAGAGCAGCAAGAGCTTTCAGGGCTGGGCCCTTCCTCGTGGGACAAGTATCCGACCGTTCGCCTTTTCAGAAAGAGGCTTGCCGAGACTGAGCCCCGTGAGATGTTCCGTCTCTGGGAAAGCACAGATCCCCACTGCTGTTGTGCCTGTAGGTAGGGTGCCAAGGGACGGTGAAGAGCAGCAAGAGCTTTCAGGGCTGGGCCCTTCCTCGTGGGACAAGGATCCGACCGTTCGCCTTTTCAGAAAGAGGCTTGCCGAGACTGAGCCCCGTGAGATGTTCCGTCTCTGGGAAAGCACAGATCCCCAGTGCTGTTGTGCCTGTAGGTAGGGTGCCAAGGGACAGTGAAGAGCAGCAAGAGCTTTCAGGGCTGGGCCCTTCCTCGTGGGAGAAGGATCCGACCGTTCGCCTTTTCAGAAAGAGGCTTGCCGAGACTGAGCCCCGTGAGATGTTCCGTCTCTGGGAAAGCACAGATCCCCAGTGCTGTTGTGCCTGTAGGTAGGGTGCCAAGGGGCGGTGAAGAGCAGCAAGAGCTTTCAGGGCTGGGCCCTTCCTCGTGGGACAAGTATCCGACCGTTCGCCTTTTCAGAAAGAGGCTTGCCGAGACTGAGCCCCGTGAGATGTTCCGTCTCTGGGAAAGCACGGATGCCCAGTGCTGTTGTGCCTGTAGGTAGGGTGCCAAGGGACGGTGAAGAGCAGCAAGAGCTTTCACGGCTGGGCCCTTCCTCGGAGGAGATGGATCGCACCGTTCGTCTTTTCAGAAAGAGGCTTGCCGAGACTGAGCGCCGTGAGATATTCCGTCTCTGGGAAAGCACAGATCCCCAGTGCTGTTGTGCCTGTAGGTAGGGTGCCAAGGGGCGGTGAAGAGCAGCAAGAGCTTTCAGGGCTGGGCCCTTCCTCGTGGGACAAGTATCCGACCGTTCACCTCTTCAGAAAGAGGCTTGCCGACACTGAGCCCCGTGAGATGTTCCGTCTCTGGGAAAGCACAGATCCCCAGTGCTGTTGTGCCTGTAGGTAGGGTGCCAAGGGACGGTGAAGAGCAGCAAGAGCTTTCAGGGCTGGGCCCTTCCTCGTGGGAGAAGGATCCGACCGTTCGCCTTTTCAGAAAGAGGCTTGCCGAGACTGAGCCCCGTGAGATGTTCCGTCTCTGGGAAAGCACAGATCCCCAGTGCTGTTGTGCCTGTAGGTAGGGTGCCAAGGGGCGGTGAAGAGCAGCAAGAGCTTTCAGGGCTGGGCCCTTCCTCGTGGGACAAGGATCCGACCGTTCGCCTTTTCAGAAAGAGGCTTGCCGAGACTGAGCCCCGTGAGATGTTCCGTCTCTGGGAAAGCACAGATCCCCAGTGCTGTTGTGCCTGTAGGTAGGGTGCCAAGGGACGGTGAAGAGCAGCAAGAGCTTTCAGGGCTGGGCCCTTCCTCGTGGGACAAGGATCCGACCGTTCGCCTTTTCAGAAAGAGGCTTGCCGAGACTGAGCCCCGTGAGATGTTCCGTCTCTGGGAAAGCACAGATCCCCACTGCTGTTGTGCCTGTAGGTAGGGTGCCAAGGGACGGTGAAGAGCAGCAAGAGCTTTCAGGGCTGGGCCCTTCCTCGTGGGACAAGTATCCGACCGTTCGCCTTTTCAGAAAGAGGCTTGCCGACACTGAGCCCCGTGAGATGTTCCGTCTCTGGGAAAGCACAGATCCCCAGTGCTGTTGTGCCTGTAGGTAGGGTGCCAAGGGGCGGTGAAGAGCAGCAAGAGCTTTCAGGGCTGGGCCCTTCCTCGGGGGAGAAGGATCCGACCGTTCGCCTTTTCAGAAACAGGCTTGCCGAGACTGAGCCCCGTGAGATGTTCCGTCTCTGGGAAAGCACAGATCCCCAGTGCTGTTGTGCCTGTAGGTAGGGTGCCAAGGGGCGGTGAAGAGCAGCAAGAGCTTTCAGGGCTGGGCCCTTCCTCGTGGGAGAAGGATCCGACCGTTCGCCTTTTCAGAAAGAGGCTTGCCGAGACTGAGCCCCGTGAGATGTTCCGTCTCTGGGAAAGCACAGATCCCCAGTGCTGTTGTGCCTGTAGGTAGGGTGCCAAGGGACAGTGAAGAGCAGCAAGAGCTTTCAGGGCTGGGCCCTTCCTCGTGGGACAAGGATCCGACCGTTCGCCTTTCCCAAAAAAAAGAGGCTCTGCCGAGGCGTAGCGCCACGAGATGTTCTGTCTCTGGGAAAGCACAGATCCCCAGTGCTGTTGTGCCTGTAGGTAGGGTGCCAAGGGGCGGTGAAGAGCAGCAAGAGCTTTCAGGGCTGGGCCCTTCCTCGGGGGAGATGGATCGCACCGTTCGCCTTTTCAGAAAGAGCCTTGCCGAGACTGAGCCCCGTGAGATGTTCCGTCTCTGGGAAAGCACAGATCCCCAGTGCTGTTGTGCCTGTAGGTAGGGTGCCAAGGGGCGGTGAAGAGCAGCAAGAGCTTTCAGGGCTGGGCCCTTCCTCGTGGGACAAGTATCCGACCGTTCGCCTTTTCAGAAAGAGGCTTGCCGAGACTGAGCCCCGTGAGATGTTCCGTCTCTGGGAAAGCACAGATCCCCACTGCTGTTGTGCCTGTAGGTAGGGTGCCAAGGGACGGTGAAGAGCAGCAAGAGCTTTCACGTCTGAGCCCTTCCTCGGGGGAGATGGATCGCACCGTTCGTCTTTTCAGAAAGAGGCTTGCCGAGACTGAGCGCCGTGAGATGTTCCGTCTCTGGGAAAGCACAGATCCCCAGTGCTGTTGTGCCTCTAGGTAGGGTGCCAAGGGGCGGTGAACAGCAGCAAGAGCTTTCAGGGCTGGGCCCTTCCTCGTGGGAAAAGGATCCGACCGTTCCCTTTTCAGAAAGAGGCTTTCCGAGACTGAGCCCCGTGAGATGTTCCGTCTCTGGGAAAGCACAGATCCCCAGTGCTGTTGTGCCTGTAGGTAGGGTGCCAAGGGGCGGTGAAGAGCAGCAAGAGCTTTCAGGGCTGGGCCCTTCCTCGGGGGAGATGGATCGCACCGTTCGTCTTTTCAGAAAGAGGCTTGCCGAGACTGAGCGCCGTGAGATATTCCGTCTCTGGGAAAGCACAGATCCCCAGTGCTGTTGTGCCTGTAGATAGGGTGCCAAGGGACGGTGAAGAGCAGCAAGAGCTTTCAGGGCTGGGCCCTTCCTCGTGGGAGAAGGATCCGACCGTTCGCCTTTTCAGAAAGAGGCTTGCCGAGACTGAGCCCCGTGAGATGTTCCGTCTCTGGGAAAGCACAGATCCCCAGTGCTGTTGTGCCTGTAGGTAGGGTGCCAAGGGGCGGTGAAGAGCAGCAAGAGCTTTCAGGGCTGGGCCCTTCCTCGTGGGAGAAGGATCCGACCGTTCGCCTTTTCAGAAAGAGGCTTGCCGAGACTGAGCCCCGTGAGATGTTCCGTCTCTGGGAAAGCACAGATCCCCAGTGCTGTTGTGCCTGTAGGTAGGGTGCCAAGGGACGGTGAAGAGCAGCAAGAGCTTTCAGGGCTGGGCCCTTCCTCGGGGGACAAGGATCCGACCGTTCGCCTTTTCAGAAAGAGGCTTGCCGAGACTGAGCCCCGTGAGATGTTCCGTCTCTGGGAAAGCACAGATCCCCAGTGCTGTTGTGCCTGTAGGTAGGGTGCCAAGGGACGGTGAAGAGCAGCAAGAGCTTTCAGGGCTGGGCCCTTCCTCGTGGGACAAGTATCCGACCGTTCGCCTTTTCAGAAAGAGGCTTGCCGAGACTGAGCCCCGTGAGATGTTCCGTCTCTGGGAAAGCACAGATCCCCAGTGCTGTTGTGCCTGTAGGTAGGGTGCCAAGGGACGGTGAAGAGCAGCAAGAGCTTTCAGGGCTGCGCCCTTCCTCGTGGGACAAGTATCCGACCGTTCACCTTTTCAGAAAGAGGCTTGCCGACACTGAGCCCCGTGAGATGTTCCGTCTCTGGGAAAGCACAGATCCCCAGTGCTGTTGTGCCTGTAGGTAGGGTGCCAAGGGACGGTGAAGAGCAGCAAGAGCTTTCAGGGCTGGGCCCTTCCTCGGGGGAGAAGGATCCGACCGTTCGCCTTTTCAGAAAGAGGCTTGCCGAGACTGAGCCCCGTGAGATGTTCCGTCTCTGGGAAAGCACAGATCCCCAGTGCTGTTGTGCCTGTAGGTAGGGTGCCAAGGGGCGGTGAAGAGCAGCAAGAGCTTTCAGGGCTGGGCCCTTCGTCGTGGGAGAAGGATCCGACCGTTCACCTTTTCAGAAAGAGGCTTGCCGACACTGAGCCCCGTGAGATGTTCCGTCTCTGGGAAAGCACAGATCCCCAGTGCTGTTGTGCCTGTAGGTAGGGTGCCAAGGGACGGTGAAGAGCAGCAAGAGCTTTCAGGGCTGGGCCCTTCCTCGGGGGAGAAGGATCCGACCGTTCGCCTTTTCAGAAAGAGGCTTGCCGAGACTGAGCCCCGTGAGATGTTCCGTCTCTGGGAAAGCACAGATCCCCAGTGCTGTTGTGCCTGTAGGTAGGGTGCCAAGGGGCGGTGAAGAGCAGCAAGAGCTTTCAGGGCTGGGCCCTTCGTCGTGGGAGAAGGATCCGACCGTTCACCTTTTCAGAAAGAGGCTTGCCGAGACTGAGCCCCGTGAGATGTTCCGTCTCTGGGAAAGCACAGATCCCCAGTGCTGTTGTGCCTGTAGGTAGGGTGCCAAGGGACAGTGAAGAGCAGCAAGAGCTTTCAGGGCTCGGCCCTTCCTCGTGGGAGAAGGATCCGACCGTTCGCCTTTTCAGAAAGAGGCTTGCCGAGACTGAGCCCCGTGAGATGTTCCGTCTCTGGGAAAGCACAGATCCCCAGTGCTGTTGTGCCTGTAGGTAGGGTGCCAAGGGACGGTGAAGAGCAGCAAGAGCTTTCAGGGCTGGGCCCTTCCTCGTGGGAGAAGGATCCGACCGTTCACCTTTTCCAAAAAAAAGAGGCTCTGCAGAGGCGTAGCGCAACGAGATGTTCCGTCTCTGCGAAAGCATAGATCCCCAGTGCTGTTGTGCCTGTAGGTAGGGTGCCAAGGGACAGTGAAGAGCAGCAAGAGCTTTCAGGGCTCGGCCCTTCCTCGTGGGAGAAGGATCCGACCGTTCGCCTTTTCAGAAAGAGGCTTGCCGAGACTGAGCCCCGTGAGATGTTCCGTCTCTGGGAAAGCACAGATCCCCAGTGCTGTTGTGCCTGTAGGTAGGGTGCCAAGGGGCGGTGAAGAGCAGCAAGAGCTTTCAGGGCTGGACCCTTCCTCGTGGGAGAAGGATCCGACCGTTCGCCTTTTAAAAAAAAAAGAGGCTCTGCCGAGGCGTAGCGCCACGAGATGTTCCGTCTCTGCGAAAGCATAGATCCCCAGTGCTGTTGTGCCTGTAGGTAGGGTGCCAAGGGACGGTGAAGAGCAGCAAGAGCTTTCAGGGCTGGGCCCTTCCTCGGGGGAGATGGATCGCACCGTTCGCCTTTTCAGAAAGAGGCTTGCCGAGACTGAGCCCCGTGAGATGTTCCGTCTCTGGGAAAGCACAGATCCCCAGTGCTGTTGTGCCTGTAGGTAGGGTGCCAAGGGACGGTGAAGAGCAGCAAGAGCTTTCAGGGCTGGGCCCTTCCTCGGGGGACAAGGATCCGACCGTTCGCCTTTTCAGAAAGAGGCTTGCCGAGACTGAGCCCCGTGAGATGTTCCGTCTCTGGGAAAGCACAGATCCCCAGTGCTGTTGTGCCTGTAGGTAGGGTGCCAAGGGGCGGTGAAGAGCAGCAAGAGCTTTCAGGGCTGAGCCCTTCCTCGTGGGACAAGGATCCGACCGTTCGCCTTTTCCAAAAAAAAGAGGCTCTGCCGAGGCGTAGCGCTACGAGATGTTCCGTTCTGCGAAAGCACGGATGCCCAGTGCTGTTGTGCCTGTAGGTAGGGCCACAAGGGACGGTGAAGAGCAGCAAGAGCTTTCAGGGCTGGGCCCTTCCTCGTGGGACAAGGATCCGACCGTTCGCCTTTTCAGAAAGAGGCTTGCCGAGACTGAGCCCCGTGAGATGTTCCGTCTCTGGGAAAGCACAGATCCCCAGTGCTGTTGTGCCTGTAGGTAGGGTGCCAAGGGGCGGTGAAGAGCAGCAAGAGCTTTCAGGGCTGGGCCCTTCCTCGTGGGACAAGTATCCGACCGTTCGCCTTTCCAAAAAAAAGAGGCTCTGCCGAGGCGTAGCGCTACGAGATGTTCCGTCTCTGCGAAAGCACGGATGCCCAGTGCTGTTGTGCCTGTAGGTAGGGCCACAAGGGATGGTGAAGAGCAGCAAGAGCTTTCAGGGCTGGGCCCTTCCTCGTGGGAGCAGGATCCGACCGTTCGCCTTTTCAGAAAGAGGCTTGCCGAGACTGAGCCCCGTGAGATGTTCCGTCTCTGGGAAAGCACAGATCCCCAGTGCTGTTGTGCCTGTAGGTAGGGTGCCAAGGGGCGGTGAAGAGCAGCAAGAGCTTTCAGGGCTGGGCCCTTCCTCGTGGGAGAAGGATCCGACCGTTCGCCTTTTCAGAAAGAGGCTTGCCGAGACTGAGCCCCGTGAGATGTTCCGTCTCTGGGAAAGCACAGATCCCCAGTGCTGTTGTGCCTGTAGGTAGGGTGCCAAGGGACGGTGAAGAGCAGCAAGAGCTTTCACGGCTGGGCCCTTCCTCGGGGGAGATGGATCGCACCGTTCGTCTTTTCAGAAAGAGGCTTGCCGAGACTGAGCCCCGTGAGATATTCCGTCTCTGGGAAAGCACAGATCCCCAGTGCTGTTGTGCCTGTAGGTAGGGTGCCAAGGGGCGGTGAACAGCAGCAAGAGCTTTCAGGGCTGGGCCCTTCGTCGTGGGAGAAGGATCCGACCGTTCACCTTTTCAGAAAGAGGCTTGCCGAGACTGAGCCCCGTGAGATGTTCCGTCTCTGGGAAAGCACAGATCCCCAGTGCTGTTGTGCCTGTAGGTAGGGTGCCAAGGGACAGTGAAGAGCAGCAAGAGCTTTCAGGGCTGGGCCCTTCCTCGTGGGAGAAGGATCCGACCGTTCGCCTTTTCAGAAAGAGGCTTGCCGAGACTGAGCCCCGTGAGATGTTCCGTCTCTGGGAAAGCACAGATCCCCAGTGCTGTTGTGCCTGTAGGTAGGGTGCCAAGGGGCGGTGAAGAGCAGCAAGAGCTTTCAGGGCTGGACCCTTCCTCGTGGGAGAAGGATCCGACCGTTCGCCTTTTAAAAAAAAAAGAGGCTCTGCCGAGGCGTAGCGCCACGAGATGTTCCGTCTCTGCGAAAGCATAGATCCCCAGTGCTGTTGTGCCTGTAGGTAGGGTGCCAAGGGACGGTGAAGAGCAGCAAGAGCTTTCAGGGCTGGGCCCTTCCTCGGGGGAGATGGATCGCACCGTTCGCCTTTTCAGAAAGAGGCTTGCCGAGACTGAGCCCCGTGAGATGTTCCGTCTCTGGGAAAGCACAGATCCCCAGTGCTGTTGTGCCTGTAGGTAGGGTGCCAAGGGACGGTGAAGAGCAGCAAGAGCTTTCAGGGCTGGGCCCTTCCTCGTGGGAGAAGGATCCGACCGTTCGCCTTTTCAGAAAGAGGCTTGCCGAGACTGAGCCCCGTGAGATGTTCCGTCTCTGGGAAAGCACAGATCCCCAGTGCTGTTGTGCCTGTAGGTAGGGTGCCAAGGGGCGGTGAAGAGCAGCAAGAGCTTTCAGGGCTGGGCCCTTCCTCGTGGGACAAGGATCCGACCGTTCGCCTTTTCCAAAAAAAAGAGGCTCTGCCGAGGCGTAGCGCTACGAGATGTTCCGTTCTGCGAAAGCACGGATGCCCAGTGCTGTTGTGCCTGTAGGTAGGGCCACAAGGGACGGTGAAGAGCAGCAAGAGCTTTCAGGGCTGGGCCCTTCCTCGTGGGACAAGGATCCGACCGTTCGCCTTTTCAGAAAGAGGCTTGCCGAGACTGAGCCCCGTGAGATGTTCCGTCTCTGGGAAAGCACAGATCCCCAGTGCTGTTGTGCCTGTAGGTAGGGTGCCAAGGGGCGGTGAAGAGCAGCAAGAGCTTTCAGGGCTGGGCCCTTCCTCGGGGGAGATGGATCGCACCGTTCGTCTTTTCAGAAAGAGGCTTGCCGAGACTGAGCGCCGTGAGATATTCCGTCTCTGGGAAAGCACAGATCCCCAGTGCTGTTGTGCCTGTAGATAGGGTGCCAAGGGACGGTGAAGAGCAGCAAGAGCTTTCAGGGCTGGGCCCTTCCTCGTGGGAGAAGGATCCGACCGTTCGCCTTTTCAGAAAGAGGCTTGCCGAGACTGAGCCCCGTGAGATGTTCCGTCTCTGGGAAAGCACAGATCCCCAGTGCTGTTGTGCCTGTAGGTAGGGTGCCAAGGGGCGGTGAAGAGCAGCAAGAGCTTTCAGGGCTGGGCCCTTCCTCGTGGGAGAAGGATCCGACCGTTCGCCTTTTCAGAAAGAGGCTTGCCGAGACTGAGCCCCGTGAGATGTTCCGTCTCTGGGAAAGCACAGATCCCCAGTGCTGTTGTGCCTGTAGGTAGGGTGCCAAGGGACGGTGAAGAGCAGCAAGAGCTTTCAGGGCTGGGCCCTTCCTCGGGGGAGATGGATCGCACCGTTCGCCTTTTCAGAAAGAGGCTTGCCGAGACTGAGCCCCGTGAGATGTTCCGTCTCTGGGAAAGCACAGATCCCCAGTGCTGTTGTGCCTGTAGGTAGGGTGCCAAGGGACGGTGAAGAGCAGCAAGAGCTTTCAGGGCTGGGCCCTTCCTCGTGGGACAAGTATCCGACCGTTCGCCTTTTCAGAAAGAGGCTTGCCGAGACTGAGCCCCGTGAGATGTTCCGTCTCTGGGAAAGCACAGATCCCCAGTGCTGTTGTGCCTGTAGGTAGGGTGCCAAGGGACGGTGAAGAGCAGCAAGAGCTTTCAGGGCTGCGCCCTTCCTCGTGGGACAAGTATCCGACCGTTCACCTTTTCAGAAAGAGGCTTGCCGAGACTGAGCCCCGTGAGATGTTCCGTCTCTGGGAAAGCACAGATCCCCAGTGCTGTTGTGCCTGTAGGTAGGGTGCCAAGGGACGGTGAAGAGCAGCAAGAGCTTTCAGGGCTGGGCCCTTCCTCGGGGGAGAAGGATCCGACCGTTCGCCTTTTCAGAAAGAGGCTTGCCGAGACTGAGCCCCGTGAGATGTTCCGTCTCTGGGAAAGCACAGATCCCCAGTGCTGTTGTGCCTGTAGGTAGGGTGCCAAGGGGCGGTGAAGAGCAGCAAGAGCTTTCAGGGCTGGGCCCTTCGTCGTGGGAGAAGGATCCGACCGTTCACCTTTTCAGAAAGAGGCTTGCCGAGACTGAGCCCCGTGAGATGTTCCGTCTCTGGGAAAGCACAGATCCCCAGTGCTGTTGTGCCTGTAGGTAGGGTGCCAAGGGACAGTGAAGAGCAGCAAGGGCTTTCAGGGCTCGGCCCTTCCTCGTGGGAGAAGGATCCGACCGTTCGCCTTTTCAGAAAGAGGCTTGCCGAGACTGAGCCCCGTGAGATGTTCCGTCTCTGGGAAAGCACAGATCCCCAGTGCTGTTGTGCCTGTAGGTAGGGTGCCAAGGGGCGGTGAAGAGCAGCAAGAGCTTTCAGGGCTGGACCCTTCCTCGTGGGAGAAGGATCCGACCGTTCGCCTTTTAAAAAAAAAAGAGGCTCTGCCGAGGCGTAGCGCCACGAGATGTTCCGTCTCTGCGAAAGCATAGATCCCCAGTGCTGTTGTGCCTGTAGGTAGGGTGCCAAGGGACGGTGAAGAGCAGCAAGAGCTTTCAGGGCTGGGCCCTTCCTCGGGGGAGATGGATCGCACCGTTCGCCTTTTCAGAAAGAGGCTTGCCGAGACTGAGCCCCGTGAGATGTTCCGTCTCTGGGAAAGCACAGATCCCCAGTGCTGTTGTGCCTGTAGGTAGGGTGCCAAGGGACGGTGAAGAGCAGCAAGAGCTTTCAGGGCTGGGCCCTTCCTCGGGGGACAAGGATCCGACCGTTCGCCTTTTCAGAAAGAGGCTTGCCGAGACTGAGCCCCGTGAGATGTTCCGTCTCTGGGAAAGCACAGATCCCCAGTGCTGTTGTGCCTGTAGGTAGGGTGCCAAGGGGCGGTGAAGAGCAGCAAGAGCTTTCAGGGCTGAGCCCTTCCTCGTGGGACAAGGATCCGACCGTTCGCCTTTTCCAAAAAAAAGAGGCTCTGCCGAGGCGTAGCGCTACGAGATGTTCCGTTCTGCGAAAGCACGGATGCCCAGTGCTGTTGTGCCTGTAGGTAGGGCCACAAGGGACGGTGAAGAGCAGCAAGAGCTTTCAGGGCTGGGCCCTTCCTCGTGGGACAAGGATCCGACCGTTCGCCTTTTCAGAAAGAGGCTTGCCGAGACTGAGCCCCGTGAGATGTTCCGTCTCTGGGAAAGCACAGATCCCCAGTGCTGTTGTGCCTGTAGGTAGGGTGCCAAGGGGCGGTGAAGAGCAGCAAGAGCTTTCAGGGCTGGGCCCTTCCTCGTGGGACAAGTATCCGACCGTTCGCCTTTCCAAAAAAAAGAGGCTCTGCCGAGGCGTAGCGCTACGAGATGTTCCGTCTCTGCGAAAGCACGGATGCCCAGTGCTGTTGTGCCTGTAGGTAGGGCCACAAGGGATGGTGAAGAGCAGCAAGAGCTTTCAGGGCTGGGCCCTTCCTCGTGGGAGCAGGATCCGACCGTTCGCCTTTTCAGAAAGAGGCTTGCCGAGACTGAGCCCCGTGAGATGTTCCGTCTCTGGGAAAGCACAGATCCCCAGTGCTGTTGTGCCTGTAGGTAGGGTGCCAAGGGGCGGTGAAGAGCAGCAAGAGCTTTCAGGGCTGGGCCCTTCCTCGTGGGAGAAGGATCCGACCGTTCGCCTTTTCAGAAAGAGGCTTGCCGAGACTGAGCCCCGTGAGATGTTCCGTCTCTGGGAAAGCACAGATCCCCAGTGCTGTTGTGCCTGTAGGTAGGGTGCCAAGGGACGGTGAAGAGCAGCAAGAGCTTTCACGGCTGGGCCCTTCCTCGGGGGAGATGGATCGCACCGTTCGTCTTTTCAGAAAGAGGCTTGCCGAGACTGAGCCCCGTGAGATATTCCGTCTCTGGGAAAGCACAGATCCCCAGTGCTGTTGTGCCTGTAGGTAGGGTGCCAAGGGGCGGTGAACAGCAGCAAGAGCTTTCAGGGCTGGGCCCTTCGTCGTGGGAGAAGGATCCGACCGTTCACCTTTTCAGAAAGAGGCTTGCCGAGACTGAGCCCCGTGAGATGTTCCGTCTCTGGGAAAGCACAGATCCCCAGTGCTGTTGTGCCTGTAGGTAGGGTGCCAAGGGACAGTGAAGAGCAGCAAGAGCTTTCAGGGCTGGGCCCTTCCTCGTGGGAGAAGGATCCGACCGTTCGCCTTTTCAGAAAGAGGCTTGCCGAGACTGAGCCCCGTGAGATGTTCCGTCTCTGGGAAAGCACAGATCCCCAGTGCTGTTGTGCCTGTAGGTAGGGTGCCAAGGGGCGGTGAAGAGCAGCAAGAGCTTTCAGGGCTGGACCCTTCCTCGTGGGAGAAGGATCCGACCGTTCGCCTTTTAAAAAAAAAAGAGGCTCTGCCGAGGCGTAGCGCCACGAGATGTTCCGTCTCTGCGAAAGCATAGATCCCCAGTGCTGTTGTGCCTGTAGGTAGGGTGCCAAGGGACGGTGAAGAGCAGCAAGAGCTTTCAGGGCTGGGCCCTTCCTCGGGGGAGATGGATCGCACCGTTCGCCTTTTCAGAAAGAGGCTTGCCGAGACTGAGCCCCGTGAGATGTTCCGTCTCTGGGAAAGCACAGATCCCCAGTGCTGTTGTGCCTGTAGGTAGGGTGCCAAGGGACGGTGAAGAGCAGCAAGAGCTTTCAGGGCTGGGCCCTTCCTCGGGGGACAAGGATCCGACCGTTCGCCTTTTCAGAAAGAGGCTTGCCGAGACTGAGCCCCGTGAGATGTTCCGTCTCTGGGAAAGCACAGATCCCCAGTGCTGTTGTGCCTGTAGGTAGGGTGCCAAGGGGCGGTGAAGAGCAGCAAGAGCTTTCAGGGCTGGGCCCTTCCTCGTGGGACAAGGATCCGACCGTTCGCCTTTTCCAAAAAAAAGAGGCTCTGCCGAGGCGTAGCGCTACGAGATGTTCCGTTCTGCGAAAGCACGGATGCCCAGTGCTGTTGTGCCTGTAGGTAGGGCCACAAGGGACGGTGAAGAGCAGCAAGAGCTTTCAGGGCTGGGCCCTTCCTCGTGGGACAAGGATCCGACCGTTCGCCTTTTCAGAAAGAGGCTTGCCGAGACTGAGCCCCGTGAGATGTTCCGTCTCTGGGAAAGCACAGATCCCCAGTGCTGTTGTGCCTGTAGGTAGGGTGCCAAGGGGCGGTGAAGAGCAGCAAGAGCTTTCAGGGCTGGGCCCTTCCTCGGGGGAGATGGATCGCACCGTTCGCCTTTTCAGAAAGAGGCTTGCCGAGACTGAGCCCCGTGAGATGTTCCGTCTCTGGGAAAGCACAGATCCCCAGTACTGTTGTGCCTGTAGGTAGGGTGCCAAGGGACGGTGAAGAGCAGCAAGAGCTTTCAGGGCTGGGCCCTTCCTCGTGGGACAAGTATCCGACCGTTCGCCTTTTCAGAAAGAGGCTTGCCGAGACTGAGCCCCGTGAGATGTTCCGTCTCTGGGAAAGCACAGATCCCCAGTGCTGTTGTGCCTGTAGGTAGGGTGCCAAGGGGCGGTGAAGAGCAGCAAGAGCTTTCAGGGCTGGGCCCTTCCTCGTGGGACAAGTATCCGACCGTTCGCCTTTCCAAAAAAAAGAGGCTCTGCCGAGGCGTAGCGCTACGAGATGTTCCGTCTCTGCGAAAGCACGGATGCCCAGTGCTGTTGTGCCTGTAGGTAGGGCCACAAGGGACGGTGAAGAGCAGCAAGAGCTTTCAGGGCTGGGCCCTTCCTCGTGGGACAAGAATCCGACCGTTCGCCTTTTCAGAAAGAGGCTTGCCGAGACTGAGCCCCGTGAGATGTTCCGTCTCTGGGAAAGCACAGATCCCCAGTGCTGTTGTGCCTGTAGGTAGGGTGCCAAGGGGCGGTGAAGAGCAGCAAGAGCTTTCAGGGCTGGGCCCTTCCTCGTGGGAGAAGGATCCGACCGTTCGCCTTTTCAGAAAGAGGCTTGCCGAGACTGAGCCCCGTGAGATGTTCCGTCTCTGGGAAAGCACAGATCCCCAGTGCTGTTGTGCCTGTAGGTAGGGTGCCAAGGGACGGTGAAGAGCAGCAAGAGCTTTCACGGCTGGGCCCTTCCTCGGGGGAGATGGATCGCACCGTTCGTCTTTTCAGAAAGAGGCTTGCCGAGACTGAGCGCCGTGAGATATTCCGTCTCTGGGAAAGCACAGATCCCCAGTGCTGTTGTGCCTGTAGGTAGGGTGCCAAGGGGCGGTGAAGAGCAGCAAGAGCTTTCAGGGCTGGGCCCTTCCTCGTGGGACAAGTATCCGACCGTTCGCCTTTTCAGAAAGAGGCTTGCCGAGACTGAGCGCCGTGAGATATTCCGTCTCTGGGAAAGCACAGATCCCCAGTGCTGTTGTGCCTGTAGGTAGGGTGCCAAGGGACGGTGAAGAGCAGCAAGAGCTTTCAGGGCTGGGCCCTTCCTCGTGGGAGAAGGATCCGACAGTTCGCCTTTTCAGAAAGAGGCTTGCCGAGACTGAGCCCCGTGAGATGTTCCGTCTCTGGGAAAGCACAGATCCCCAGTGCTGTTGTGCCTGTAGGTAGGGTGCCAAGGGGCGGTGAAGAGCAGCAAGAGCTTTCAGGGCTGGGCCCTTCCTCGTGGGCTGGGCCCTTCCTCGTGGGACAAGTATCCGACCGTTCGCCTTTTCAGAAAGAGGCTTGCCGAGACTGAGCCCCGTGAGATGTTCCGTCTCTGGGAAAGCACAGATCCCCAGTGCTGTTGTGCCTGTAGGTAGGGTGCCAAGGGACGGTGAAGAGCAGCAAGAGCTTTCAGGGCTGGGCCCTTCCTCGGGGGAGATGGATCGCACCGTTCGCCTTTTCTGAAAAGAGGCTTGCCGAGACTGAGCCCCGTGAGATGTTCCGTCTCTGGGAAAGCACAGATCCCCAGTGCTGTTGTGCCTGTAGGTAGGGTGCCAAGGGGCGGTGAAGAGCAGCAAGAGCTTTCAGGGCTGGGCCCTTCCTCGGGGGAGATGGATCGCACCGTTAGCCTTTTCAGAAAGAGGCTTGCCGAGACTGAGCCCCGTGAGATGTTCCGTCTCTGGGAAAGCACAGATCCCCAGTACTGTTGTGCCTGTAGGTAGGGTGCCAAGGGGCGGTGAAGAGCAGCAAGAGCTTTCAGGGCTGGGCCCTTCCTCGTGGGACAAGTATCCGACCGTTCGCCTTTTCAGAAAGAGGCTTGCCGAGACTGAGCCCCGTGAGATGTTCCGTCTCTGGGAAAGCACAGATCCCCACTGCTGTTGTGCCTGTAGGTAGGGTGCCAAGGGACGGTGAAGAGCAGCAAGAGCTTTCACGGCTGGGCCCTTCCTCGGGGGAGATGGATCGCACCGTTCGTCTTTTCAGAAAGAGGCTTGCCGAGACTGAGCGCCGTGAGATATTCCGTCTCTGGGAAAGCACATATCCCCAGTGCTGTTGTGCCTGTAGGTAGGGTGCCAAGGGGCGGTGAACAGCAGCAAGAGCTTTCAGGGCTGGGCCCTTCCTCGTGGGAGAAGGATCCGACAGTTCGCCTTTTCAGAAAGAGACTTGCCGAGACTGAGCCCCGTGAGATGTTCCGTCTCTGGGAAAGCACAGATCCCCACTGCTGTTGTGCCTGTAGGTAGGGTGCCAAGGGACGGTGAAGAGCAGCAAGAGCTTTCAGGGCTGGGCCTTTCCTCGGGGGAGATGGATCGCACCGTTCGCCTTTTCAGAAAGCGGCTTGCCGAGACTGAGCCCCGTGAGATGTTCCGTCTCTGGGAAAGCACAGATCCCCAGTGCTGTTGTGCCTGTAGGTAGGGTGCCAAGGGGCGGTGAAGAGCAGCAAGAGCTTTCAGGGCTGGGCCCTTCCTCGTGGGACAAGGATCCGACCGTTCGCCTTTTCCAAAAAAAAGAGGCTCTGCCGAGGCGTAGCGCTACGAGATGTTCCGTTCTGCGAAAGCACGGATGCCCAGAGCTGTTGTGCCTGTAGGTAGGGCCACAAGGGACGGTGAAGAGCAGCAAGAGCTTTCAGGGCTGGGCCCTTCCTCGTGGGACAAGGATCCGACCGTTCGCCTTTTCAGAAAGAGGCTTGCCGAGACTGAGCCCCGTGAGATGTTCCGTGTCTGGGAAAGCACAGATCCCCAGTGCTGTTGTGCCTGTAGGTAGGGTGCCAAGGGACGGTGAAGAGCAGCAAGAGCTTTCAGGGGTGGGCCCTTCCTCGGGGGAGATGGATCGCACCGTTCGCCTTTTCAGAAAGAGGCTTGCCGAGACTGAGCCCCGTGAGATGTTCCGTCTCTGGGAAAGCACAGATCCCCAGTACTGTTGTGCCTGTAGGTAGGGTGCCAAGGGGCGGTGAACAGCAGCAAGAGCTTTCAGGGCTGGGCCCTTCCTCGTGGGACAAGTATCCGACCGTTCGCCTTTTCAGAAAGAGGCTTGCCGAGACTGAGCCCCGTGAGATGTTCCGTCTCTGGGAAAGCACAGATCCCCAGTGCTGTTGTGCCTGTAGGTAGGGTGCCAAGGGGCGGTGAAGAGCAGCAAGAGCTTTCAGGGCTGGGCCCTTCCTCGTGGGAGAAGGATCCGACCGTTCGCCTTTCCAAAAAAAAGAGGCTCTGCCGAGGCGTAGCGCTACGAGATGTTCCGTCTCTGCGAAAGCACTGATGCCCAGTGCTGTTGTGCCTGTAGGTAGGGCCACAAGGGACGGTGAAGAGCAGCAAGAGCTTTCAGGGCTGGGCCCTTCCTCGTGGGACAAGAATCCGACCGTTCGCCTTTTCAGAAAGAGGCTTGCCGAGACTGAGCCCCGTGAGATGTTCCGTCTCTGGGAAAGCACAGATCCCCAGTGCTGTTGTGCCTGTAGGTAGGGTGCCAAGGGGCGGTGAAGAGCAGCAAGAGCTTTCAGGGCTGGGCCCTTCCTCGTGGGAGAAGGATCCGACCGTTCGCCTTTTCAGAAAGAGGCTTGCCGAGACTGAGCCCCGTGAGATGTTCCGTCTCTGGGAAAGCACAGATCCCCACTGCTGTTGTGCCTGTAGGTAGGGTGCCAAGGGACGGTGAAGAGCAGCAAGAGCTTTCACGGCTGGGCCCTTCCTCGGGGGAGATGGATCGCACCGTTCGTCTTTTCAGAAAGAGGCTTGCCGAGACTGAGCGCCGTGAGATATTCCGTCTCTGGGAAAGCACATATCCCCAGTGCTGTTGTGCCTGTAGGTAGGGTGCCAAGGGGCGGTGAACAGCAGCAAGAGCTTTCAGGGCTGGGCCCTTCCTCGGGGGACAAGTATCCGACCGTTCGCCTTTTCAGAAAGAGGCTTGCCGAGACTGAGCGCCGTGAGATATTCCGTCTCTGGGAAAGCACAGATCCCCAGTGCTGTTGTGCCTGTAGGTAGGGTGCCAAGGGACGGTGAAGAGCAGCAAGAGCTTTCAGGGCTGGGCCCTTCCTCGTGGGAGAAGGATCCGACAGTTCGCCTTTTCAGAAAGAGGCTTGCCGAGACTGAGCCCCGTGAGATGTTCCGTCTCTGGGAAAGCACAGATCCCCAGTGCTGTTGTGCCTGTAGGTAGGGTGCCAAGGGACGGTGAAGAGCAGCAAGAGCTTTCAGGGCTGGGCCCTTCCTCGTGGGCTGGGCCCTTCCTCGTGGGACAAGTATCCGACCGTTCGCCTTTTCAGAAAGAGGCTTGCCGAGACTGAGCCCCGTGAGATGTTCCGTCTCTGGGAAAGCACAGATCCCCACTGCTGTTGTGCCTGTAGGTAGGGTGCCAAGGGACGGTGAAGAGCAGCAAGAGCTTTCAGGGCTGGGCCCTTCCTCGTGGGACAAGTATCCGACCGTTCGCCTTTTCCAGAAAAAAGAGGCTCTGCCGAGGCGTAGCGCCACGAGATGTTCCGTCTCTGGGAAAGCACAGATCCCCACTGCTGTTGTGCCTGTAGGTAGGGTGCCAAGGGACGGTGAAGAGCAGCAAGAGCTTTCAGGGCTGGGCCCTTCCTCGGGGGAGATGGATCGCACCGTTCGCCTTTTCAGAAAGAGGCTTGCCGAGACTGAGCGCCGTGAGATATTCCGTCTCTGGGAAAGCACAGATCCCCAGTGCTGTTGTGCCTGTAGGTAGGGTGCCAAGGGGCGGTGAAGAGCAGCAAGAGCTTTCAGGGCTGGGCCCTTCCTCGGGGGAGATGGATCGCACCGTTCGCCTTTTCAGAAAGAGGCTTGCCGAGACTGAGCGCCGTGAGATATTCCGTCTCTGGGAAAGCACAGATCCCCAGTGCTGTTGTGCCTGTAGGTAGGGTGCCAAGGGACGGTGAAGAGCAGCAAGAGCTTTCAGGGCTGGGCCCTTCCTCGTGGGAGAAGGATCCGACCGTTCGCCTTTTCAGAAAGAGGCTTGCCGAGACTGAGCCCCGTGAGATGTTCCGTCTCTGGGAAAGCACAGATCCCCAGTGCTGTTGTGCCTGTAGGTAGGGTGCCAAGGGGCGGTGAAGAGCAGCAAGAGCTTTCAGGGCTGGGCCCTTCCTCGTGGGCTGGGCCCTTCCTCGTGGGACAAGTATCCGACCGTTCACCTTTTCAGAAAGAGGCTTGCCGAGACTGAGCCCCGTGAGATGTTCCGTCTCTGGGAAAGCACAGATCCCCACTGCTGTCGTGCCTGTAGGTAGGGTGCCAAGGGACGGTGAAGAGCAGCAAGAGCTTTCAGGGCTGGGCCCTTCCTCGTGGGAGAAGGATCCGACCGTTCGCCTTTTCAGAAAGAGGCTTGCCGAGACTGAGCCCCGTGAGATGTTCCGTCTCTGGGAAAGCACAGATCCCCAGTGCTGTTGTGCCTGTAGGTAGGGTGCCAAGGGGCGGTGAAGAGCAGCAAGAGCTTTCAGGGCTGGGCCCTTCCTCGGGGGAGAAGGATCCGTCCGTTCGCCTTTTCAGAAAGAGACTTGCCGAGACTGAGCCCCGTGAGATGTTCCGTCTCTGGGAAAGCACAGATCCCCACTGCTGTTGTGCCTGTAGGTAGGGTGCCAAGGGGCGGTGAAGAGCAGCAAGAGCTTTCAGGGCTGGGCCCTTCCTCGTGGGAGAAGGATCCGACCGTTCGCCTTTTCAGAAAGAGGCTTGCCGAGACTGAGCCCCGTGAGATGTTCCGTCTCTGGGAAAGCACAGATCCCCAGTGCTGTTGTGCCTGTAGGTAGGGCCACAAGGGACGGTGAAGAGCAGCAAGAGCTTTCAGGGCTGGGCCCTTCCTCGTGGGAGAAGGATCCGACCGTTCGCCTTTTCAGAAAGAGGCTTGCCGAGACTGAGCCCCGTGAGATGTTCCGTCTCTGGGAAAGCACAGATCCCCAGTGCTGTTGTGCCTGTAGGTAGGGTGCCAAGGGACGGTGAAGAGCAGCAAGAGCTTTCAGGGCTGGGCCCTTCCTCGGGGGAGAAGGATCCGACCGTTCGCCTTTTCAGAAAGAGGCTTGCCGAGACTGAGCCCCGTGAGATATTCCGTCTCTGGGAAAGCACAGATCCCCAGTGCTGTTGTGCCTGTAGGTAGGGTGCCAAGGGACGGTGAAGAGCAGCAAGAGCTTTCAGGGCTGGGCCCTTCGTCGTGGGAGAAGGATCCGACCGTTCACCTTTTCAGAAAGAGGCTTGCCGAGACTGAGCCCCGTGAGATGTTCCGTCTCTGGGAAAGCACAGATCCCCAGTGCTGTTGTGCCTGTAGGTAGGGTGCCAAGGGACAGTGAAGAGCAGCAAGAGCTTTCAGGGCTGGGCCCTTCCTCGGGGGAGATGGATCGCACCGTTCGCCTTTTCAGAAAGAGGCTTGCCGAGACTGAGCCCCGTGAGATGTTCCGTCTCTGGGAAAGCACAGATCCCCAGTGCTGTTGTGCCTGTAGGTAGGGTGCCAAGGGACGGTGAAGAGCAGCAAGAGCTTTCAGGGCTGGGCCCTTCGTCGTGGGAGAAGGATCCGACCGTTCACCTTTTCAGAAAGAGGCTTGCCGAGACTGAGCCCCGTGAGATGTTCCGTCTCTGCGAAAGCATAGATCCCCAGTGCTGTTGTGCCTGTAGGTAGGGTGCCAAGGGACGGTGAAGAGCAGCAAGAGCTTTCAGGGCTGGGCCCTTCCTCGTGGGAGAAGGATCCGACCGTTCGCCTTTTCAGAAAGAGGCTTGCCGAGACTGAGCCCCGTGAGATGTTCCGTCTCTGGGAAAGCACAGATCCCCAGTGCTGTTGTGCCTGTAGGTAGGGTGCCAAGGGACGGTGAAGAGCAGCAAGAGCTTTCAGGGCTGGGCCCTTCGTCGTGGGAGAAGGATCCGACCGTTCACCTTTTCAGAAAGAGGCTTGCCGAGACTGAGCCCCGTGAGATGTTCCGTCTCTGGGAAAGCACAGATCCCCAGTGCTGTTGTGCCTGTAGGTAGGGTGCCAAGGGACAGTGAAGAGCAGCAAGAGCTTTCAGGGCTGGGCCCTTCCTCGGGGGAGAAGGATCCGACCGTTCGCCTTTTCAGAAAGAGGCTTGCCGAGACTGAGCCCCGTGAGATGTTCCGTCTCTGGGAAAGCACAGATCCCCAGTGCTGTTGTGCCTGTAGGTAGGGTGCCAAGGGGCGGTGAAGAGCAGCAAGAGCTTTCAGGGCTGGGCCCTTCCTCGTGGGAGAAGGATCCGACCGTTCGCCTTTTCCAAAAAAAAGAGGCTCTGCCGAGGCGTAGCGCCACGAGATGTTCCGTCTCTGCGAAAGCATAGATCCCCAGTGCTGTTGTGCCTGTAGGTAGGGTGCCAAGGGACGGTGAAGAGCAGCAAGAGCTTTCAGGGCTGGGCCCTTCCTCGGGGGAGATGGATCGCACCGTTCGCCTTTTCAGAAAGAGGCTTGCCGAGACTGAGCCCCGTGAGATGTTCCGTCTCTGGGAAAGCACAGATCCCCAGTGCTGTTGTGCCTGTAGGTAGGGTGCCAAGGGACGGTGAAGAGCAGCAAGAGCTTTCAGGGCTGGGCCCTTCCTCGTGGGAGAAGGATCCGACCGTTCGCCTTTTCAGAAAGAGGCTTGCCGAGACTGAGCCCCGTGAGATGTTCCGTCTCTGGGAAAGCACAGATCCCCAGTGCTGTTGTGCCTGTAGGTAGGGCCACAAGGGACGGTGAAGAGCAGCAAGAGCTTTCAGGGCTGCGCCCTTCCTCGGGGGAGATGGATCGCACCGTTCGCCTTTTCAGAAAGAGGCTTGCCGAGACTGAGCGCCGTGAGATATTCCGTCTCTGGGAAAGCACAGTACCCAGTGCTGTTGTGCCTGTAGGTAGGGTGCCAAGGGGCGGTGAAGAGCAGCAAGAGCTTTCAGGGCTGGGCCCTTCCTCGTGGGAGAAGGATCCGACCGTTCGCCTTTTCCAAAAAAAAGAGGCTCTGCCGAGGCGTAGCACCACGAGATGTTCCGTCTCTGCGAAAGCATAGATCCCCAGTGCTGTTGTGCCTGTAGGTAGGGTGCCAAGGGACGGTGAAGAGCAGCAAGAGCTTTCAGGGCTGGGCCCTTCCTCGTGGGAGAAGGATCCGACCGTTCGCCTTTTCAGAAAGAGGCTTGCCGAGACTGAGCCCCGTGAGATGTTCCGTCTCTGGGAAAGCACAGATCCCCAGTGCTGTTGTGCCTGTAGGTAGGGTGCCAAGGGGCGGTGAAGAGCAGCAAGAGCTTTCAGGGCTGGGCCCTTCCTCGTGGGCTGGGCCCTTCCTCGTGGGACAAGTATCCGACCGTTCGCCTTTTCAGAAAGAGGCTTGCCGAGGCTGAGCCCCGTGAGATGTTCCGTCTCTGGGAAAGCACAGATCCCCAGTGCTGTTGTGCCTGTAGGTAGGGTGCCAAGGGACGGTGAAGAGCAGCAAGAGCTTTCAGGGCTGGGCCCTTCCTCGTGGGAGAAGGATCCGACCGTTCACCTTTTCAGAAAGAGGCTTGCCGACACTGAGCCCCGTGAGATGTTCCGTCTCTGGGAAAGCACAGATCCCCAGTGCTGTTGTGCCTGTAGGTAGGGTGCCAAGGGACGGTGAAGAGCAGCAAGAGCTTTCAGGGCTGGGCCCTTCCTCGTGGGAGAAGGATCCGACCGTTCGCCTTTTCAGAAAGAGGCTTGCCGAGACTGAGCCCCGTGAGATGTTCCGTCTCTGGGAAAGCACAGATCCCCAGTGCTGTTGTGCCTGTAGGTAGGGTGCCAAGGGACGGTGAAGAGCAGCAAGAGCTTTCAGGGCTGGGCCCTTCCTCGGGGGAGAAGGATCCGACCGTTCGCCTTTTCAGAAAGAGGCTTGCCGAGACTGAGCCCCGTGAGATGTTCCGTCTCTGGGAAAGCACAGATCCCCAGTGCTGTTGTGCCTGTAGGTAGGGTGCCAAGGGGCGGTGAAGAGCAGCAAGAGCTTTCAGGGCTCGGCCCTTCGTCGTGGGAGAAGGATCCGACCGTTCACCTTTTCAGAAAGAGGCTTGCCGACACTGAGCCCCGTGAGATGTTCCGTCTCTGGGAAAGCACAGATCCCCACTGCTGTTGTGCCTGTAGGTAGGGTGCCAAGGGACGGTGAAGAGCAGCAAGAGCTTTCAGGGCTGGGCCCTTCCTCGTGGGAGAAGGATCCGACCGTTCGCCTTTTCAGAAAGAGGCTTGCCGAGACTGAGCCCCGTGAGATGTTCCGTCTCTGGGAAAGCACAGATCCCCAGTGCTGTTGTGCCTGTAGGTAGGGTGCCAAGGGGCGGTGAAGAGCAGCAAGAGCTTTCAGGGCTGGGCCCTTCCTCGTGGGACAAGTATCCGACCGTTCACCTTTTCCAAAAAAAAGAGGCTCTGCCGAGGCGTAGCGCCACGAGATGTTCCGTCTCTGCGAAAGCATAGATCCCCAGTGCTGTTGTGCCTGTAGGTAGGGTGCCAAGGGACGGTGAAGAGCAGCAAGAGCTTTCAGGGCTGGGCCCTTCCTCGGGGGACATGGATCGCACCGTTCGCCTTTTCAGAAAGAGGCTTGCCGAGACTGAGCCCCGTGAGATGTTCCGTCTCTGGGAAAGCACAGATCCCCAGTGCTGTTGTGCCTGTAGGTAGGGTGCCAAGGGACGGTGAAGAGCAGCAAGAGCTTTCAGGGCTGGGCCCTTCGTCGTGGGAGAAGGATCCGACCGTTCACCTTTTCAGAAAGAGGCTTGCCGAGACTGAGCCCCGTGAGATGTTCCGTCTCTGGGAAAGCACAGATCCCCACTGCTGTTGTGCCTGTAGGTAGGGTGCCAAGGGACGGTGAAGAGCAGCAAGAGCTTTCAGGGCTGGGCCCTTCCTCGGGGGAGAAGGATCCGACCGTTCGCCTTTTCAGAAAGAGGCTTGCCGAGACTGAGCCCCGTGAGATGTTCCGTCTCTGGGAAAGCACAGATCCCCAGTGCTGTTGTGCCTGTAGGTAGGGTGCCAAGGGACGGTGAAGAGCAGCAAGAGCTTTCAGGGCTGGGCCCTTCCTCGGGGGAGAAGGATCCGACCGTTCGCCTTTTCAGAAAGAGGCTTGCCGAGACTGAGCCCCGTGAGATATTCCGTCTCTGGGAAAGCACAGATCCCCAGTGCTGTTGTGCCTGTAGGTAGGGTGCCAAGGGACGGTGAAGAGCAGCAAGAGCTTTCAGGGCTGGGCCCTTCCTCGTGGGACAAGGATCCGAACGTTCGCTTTTTCCAAAAAAAAGAGGCTCTGCCGAGGCGTAGCGCCACGAGATGTTCCGTCTCTGGGAAAGCACAGATCCCCACTGCTGTTGTGCCTGTAGGTAGGGCCACAAGGGACGGTGAAGAGCAGCAAGAGCTTTCAGGGCTGGGCCCTTCCTCGTGGGACAAGTATCCGACCGTTCACCTTTTCAGAAAGAGGCTTGCCGACACTGAGCCCCGTGAGATGTTCCGTCTCTGGGAAAGCACAGATCCCCACTGCTGTTGTGCCTGTAGGTAGGGTGCCAAGGGACGGTGAAGAGCAGCAAGAGCTTTCAGGGCTGGGCCTTTCCTCGGGGGAGAAGGATCCGACCGTTCACCTTTTCAGAAAGAGGCTTGCCGAGACTGAGCCCCGTGAGATGTTCCGTCTCTGGGAAAGCACAGATCCCCAGTGCTGTTGTGCCTGTAGGTAGGGTGCCAAGGGGCGGTGAAGAGCAGCAAGAGCTTTCAGGGCTGGGCCCTTCCTCGGGGGAGATGGATCGCACCGTTCGCCTTTTCAGAAAGAGGCTTGCCGAGACTGAGCCCCGTGAGATGTTCCGTCTCTGGGAAAGCACAGATCCCCAGTGCTGTTGTGCCTGTAGGTAGGGTGCCAAGGGGCGGTGAAGAGCAGCAAGAGCTTTCAGGGCTGGGCCCTTCCTCGTGGGAGAAGGATCCGACCGTTCACCTTTTCAGAAAGAGGCTTGCCGACACTGAGCCCCGTGAGATGTTCCGTCTCTGGGAAAGCACAGATCCCCAGTGCTGTTGTGCCTGTAGGTAGGGCCACAAGGGACGGTGAAGAGCAGCAAGAGCTTTCAGGGCTGGGCCCTTCCTCGGGGGAGATGGATCGTTCCGTTCGCCTTTTCAGAAAGAGGCTTGCCGAGACTGAGCGCCGTGAGATATTCCGTCTCTGGGAAAGCACAGTACCCAGTGCTGTTGTGCCTGTAGGTAGGGTGCCAACGGGCGGTGAAGAGCAGCAAGAGCTTTCAGGGCTGGGCCCTTCCTCGTGGGACAAGGATCCGACCGTTCACCTTTTCAGAAAGAGGCTTGCCGACACTGAGCCCCGTGAGATGTTCCGTCTCTGGGAAAGCACAGATCCCCAGTGCTGTTGTGCCTGTAGGTAGGGTGCCAAGGGACGGTGAAGAGCAGCAAGAGCTTTCAGGGCTGGGCCCTTCCTCGTGGGAGAAGGATCCGACCGTTCGCCTTTTCAGAAAGAGGCTTGCCGAGACTGAGCCCCGTGAGATGTTCCGTCTCTGGGAAAGCACAGATCCCCAGTGCTGTTGTGCCTGTAGGTAGGGTGCCAAGGGACGGTGAAGAGCAGCAAGAGCTTTCAGGGCTGGGCCCTTCGTCGTGGGAGAAGGATCCGACCGTTCACCTTTTCAGAAAGAGGCTTGCCGAGACTGAGCCCCGTGAGATGTTCCGTCTCTGGGAAAGCACAGATCCCCAGTGCTGTTGTGCCTGTAGGTAGGGTGCCAAGGGACGGTGAAGAGCAGCAAGAGCTTTCAGGGCTGGGCCCTTCCTCGTGGGAGAAGGATCCGACCGTTCGCCTTTTCAGAAAGAGGCTTGCCGAGACTGAGCCCCGTGAGATGTTCCGTCTCTGGGAAAGCACAGATCCCCAGTGCTGTTGTGCCTGTAGGTAGGGTGCCAAGGGACGGTGAAGAGCAGCAAGAGCTTTCAGGGCTGGGCCCTTCGTCGTGGGAGAAGGATCCGACCGTTCACCTTTTCAGAAAGAGGCTTGCCGAGACTGAGCCCCGTGAGATGTTCCGTCTCTGGGAAAGCACAGATCCCCAGTGCTGTTGTGCCTGTAGGTAGGGTGCCAAGGGACAGTGAAGAGCAGCAAGAGCTTTCAGGGCTGGGCCCTTCCTCGGGGGAGAAGGATCCGACCGTTCGCCTTTTCAGAAAGAGGCTTGCCGAGACTGAGCCCCGTGAGATGTTCCGTCTCTGGGAAAGCACAGATCCCCAGTGCTGTTGTGCCTGTAGGTAGGGTGCCAAGGGGCGGTGAAGAGCAGCAAGAGCTTTCAGGGCTGGGCCCTTCCTCGTGGGAGAAGGATCCGACCGTTCGCCTTTTCCAAAAAAAAGAGGCTCTGCCGAGGCGTAGCGCCACGAGATGTTCCGTCTCTGCGAAAGCATAGATCCCCAATGCTGTTGTGCCTGTAGGTAGGGTGCCAAGGGACGGTGAAGAGCAGCAAGAGCTTTCAGGGCTGGGCCCTTCCTCGGGGGAGATGGATCGCACCGTTCGCCTTTTCAGAAAGAGGCTTGCCGAGACTGAGCCCCGTGAGATGTTCCGTCTCTGGGAAAGCACAGATCCCCAGTGCTGTTGTGCCTGTAGGTAGGGTGCCAAGGGACGGTGAAGAGCAGCAAGAGCTTTCAGGGCTGGGCCCTTCCTCGTGGGAGAAGGATCCGACCGTTCGCCTTTTCAGAAAGAGGCTTGCCGAGACTGAGCCCCGTGAGATGTTCCGTCTCTGGGAAAGCACAGATCCCCAGTGCTGTTGTGCCTGTAGGTAGGGCCACAAGGGACGGTGAAGAGCAGCAAGAGCTTTCAGGGCTGCGCCCTTCCTCGGGGGAGATGGATCGCACCGTTCGCCTTTTCAGAAAGAGGCTTGCCGAGACTGAGCGCCGTGAGATATTCCGTCTCTGGGAAAGCACAGTACCCAGTGCTGTTGTGCCTGTAGGTAGGGTGCCAAGGGGCGGTGAAGAGCAGCAAGAGCTTTCAGGGCTGGGCCCTTCCTCGTGGGAGAAGGATCCGACCGTTCGCCTTTTCCAAAAAAAAGAGGCTCTGCCGAGGCGTAGCACCACGAGATGTTCCGTCTCTGCGAAAGCATAGATCCCCAGTGCTGTTGTGCCTGTAGGTAGGGTGCCAAGGGACGGTGAAGAGCAGCAAGAGCTTTCAGGGCTGGGCCCTTCCTCGTGGGAGAAGGATCCGACCGTTCGCCTTTTCAGAAAGAGGCTTGCCGAGACTGAGCCCCGTGAGATGTTCCGTCTCTGGGAAAGCACAGATCCCCAGTGCTGTTGTGCCTGTAGGTAGGGTGCCAAGGGGCGGTGAAGAGCAGCAAGAGCTTTCAGGGCTGGGCCCTTCCTCGTGGGCTGGGCCCTTCCTCGTGGGACAAGTATCCGACCGTTCGCCTTTTCAGAAAGAGGCTTGCCGAGGCTGAGCCCCGTGAGATGTTCCGTCTCTGGGAAAGCACAGATCCCCAGTGCTGTTGTGCCTGTAGGTAGGGTGCCAAGGGACGGTGAAGAGCAGCAAGAGCTTTCAGGGCTGGGCCCTTCCTCGTGGGAGAAGGATCCGACCGTTCACCTTTTCAGAAAGAGGCTTGCCGACACTGAGCCCCGTGAGATGTTCCGTCTCTGGGAAAGCACAGATCCCCAGTGCTGTTGTGCCTGTAGGTAGGGTGCCAAGGGACGGTGAAGAGCAGCAAGAGCTTTCAGGGCTGGGCCCTTCCTCGTGGGAGAAGGATCCGACCGTTCGCCTTTTCAGAAAGAGGCTTGCCGAGACTGAGCCCCGTGAGATGTTCCGTCTCTGGGAAAGCACAGATCCCCAGTGCTGTTGTGCCTGTAGGTAGGGTGCCAAGGGACGGTGAAGAGCAGCAAGAGCTTTCAGGGCTGGGCCCTTCCTCGGGGGAGAAGGATCCGACCGTTCGCCTTTTCAGAAAGAGGCTTGCCGAGACTGAGCCCCGTGAGATGTTCCGTCTCTGGGAAAGCACAGATCCCCAGTGCTGTTGTGCCTGTAGGTAGGGTGCCAAGGGGCGGTGAAGAGCAGCAAGAGCTTTCAGGGCTCGGCCCTTCGTCGTGGGAGAAGGATCCGACCGTTCACCTTTTCAGAAAGAGGCTTGCCGACACTGAGCCCCGTGAGATGTTCCGTCTCTGGGAAAGCACAGATCCCCACTGCTGTTGTGCCTGTAGGTAGGGTGCCAAGGGACGGTGAAGAGCAGCAAGAGCTTTCAGGGCTGGGCCCTTCCTCGTGGGAGAAGGATCCGACCGTTCGCCTTTTCAGAAAGAGGCTTGCCGAGACTGAGCCCCGTGAGATGTTCCGTCTCTGGGAAAGCACAGATCCCCAGTGCTGTTGTGCCTGTAGGTAGGGTGCCAAGGGGCGGTGAAGAGCAGCAAGAGCTTTCAGGGCTGGGCCCTTCCTCGTGGGACAAGTATCCGACCGTTCACCTTTTCCAAAAAAAAGAGGCTCTGCCGAGGCGTAGCGCCACGAGATGTTCCGTCTCTGCGAAAGCATAGATCCCCAGTGCTGTTGTGCCTGTAGGTAGGGTGCCAAGGGACGGTGAAGAGCAGCAAGAGCTTTCAGGGCTGGGCCCTTCCTCGGGGGACATGGATCGCACCGTTCGCCTTTTCAGAAAGAGGCTTGCCGAGACTGAGCCCCGTGAGATGTTCCGTCTCTGGGAAAGCACAGATCCCCAGTGCTGTTGTGCCTGTAGGTAGGGTGCCAAGGGACGGTGAAGAGCAGCAAGAGCTTTCAGGGCTGGGCCCTTCGTCGTGGGAGAAGGATCCGACCGTTCACCTTTTCAGAAAGAGGCTTGCCGAGACTGAGCCCCGTGAGATGTTCCGTCTCTGGGAAAGCACAGATCCCCACTGCTGTTGTGCCTGTAGGTAGGGTGCCAAGGGACGGTGAAGAGCAGCAAGAGCTTTCAGGGCTGGGCCCTTCCTCGTGGGAGAAGGATCCGACCGTTCGCCTTTTCAGAAAGAGGCTTGCCGAGACTGAGCCCCGTGAGATGTTCCGTCTCTGGGAAAGCACAGATCCCCAGTGCTGTTGTGCCTGTAGGTAGGGCCACAAGGGGCGGTGAAGAGCAGCAAGAGCTTTCAGGGCTGGGCCCTTCCTCGTGGGACAAGTATCCGACCGTTCACCTTTTCCAAAAAAAAGAGGCTCTGCCGAGGCGTAGCGCCACGAGATGTTCCGTCTCTGCGAAAGCATAGATCCCCAGTGCTGTTGTGCCTGTAGGTAGGGTGCCAAGGGACGGTGAAGAGCAGCAAGAGCTTTCAGGGCTGGGCCCTTCCTCGGGGGACATGGATCGCACCGTTCGCCTTTTCAGAAAGAGGCTTGCCGAGACTGAGCCCCGTGAGATGTTCCGTCTCTGGGAAAGCACAGATCCCCAGTGCTGTTGTGCCTGTAGGTAGGGTGCCAAGGGACGGTGAAGAGCAGCAAGAGCTTTCAGGGCTGGGCCCTTCCTCGTGGGACAAGGATCCGACCGTTCGCCTTTTAAAAAAAAAAGAGGCTCTGCCGAGGCGTAGCACCACGAGATGTTCCGTCTCTGCGAAAGCATAGATCCCCAGTACTGTTGTGCCTGTAGGTAGGGTGCCAAGGGACGGTGAAGAGCAGCAAGAGCTTTCAGGGCTGGGCCCTTCGTCGTGGGAGAAGGATCCGACCGTTCACCTTTTCAGAAAGAGGCTTGCCGAGACTGAGCCCCGTGAGATGTTCCGTCTCTGGGAAAGCACAGATCCCCACTGCTGTTGTGCCTGTAGGTAGGGTGCCAAGGGACAGTGAAGAGCAGCAAGAGCTTTCAGGGCTGGGCCCTTCCTCGTGGGAGAAGGATCCGACCGTTCGCCTTTTCAGAAAGAGGCTTGCCGAGACTGAGCCCCGTGAGATGTTCCGTCTCTGGGAAAGCACAGATCCCCAGTGCTGTTGTGCCTGTAGGTAGGGTGCCAAGGGGCGGTGAAGAGCAGCAAGAGCTTTCAGGGCTGGGCCCTTCCTCGTGGGAGAAGGATCCGACCGTTCACCTTTTCCAAAAAAAAGAGGCTCTGCCGAGGCGTAGCGCCACGAGATGTTCCGTCTCTGCGAAAGCATAGATCCCCAGTGCTGTTGTGCCTGTAGGTAGGGTGCCAAGGGATGGTGAAGAGCAGCAAGAGCTTTCAGGGCTGGGCCCTTCGTCGTGGGAGAAGGATCCGACCGTTCGCCTTTTCAGAAAGAGGCTTGCCGAGACTGAGCCCCGTGAGATGTTCCGTCTCTGGGAAAGCACAGATCCCCAGTGCTGTTGTGCCTGTAGGTAGGGCCACAAGGGACGGTGAAGAGCAGCAAGAGCTTTCAGGGCTGGGCCCTTCCTCGTGGGCTGGGCCCTTCCTCGTGGGACAAGTATCCGACCGTTCGCCTTTTCAGAAAGAGGCTTGCCGAGACTGAGCCCCGTGAGATGTTCCGTCTCTGGGAAAGCACAGATCCCCAGTGCTGTTGTGCCTGTAGGTAGGGTGCCAAGGGACGGTGAAGAGCAGCAAGAGCTTTCAGGGCTGGGCCCTTCCTCGGGGGAGAAGGATCCGACCGTTCGCCTTTTCAGAAAGAGGCTTGCCGAGACTGAGCCCCGTGAGATGTTCCGTCTCTGGGAAAGCACAGATCCCCAGTGCTGTTGTGCCTGTAGGTAGGGTGCCAAGGGACGGTGAAGAGCAGCAAGAGCTTTCAGGGCTGGGCCCTTCGTCGTGGGAGAAGGATCCGACCGTTCACCTTTTCAGAAAGAGGCTTGCCGAGACTGAGCCCCGTGAGATGTTCCGTCTCTGGGAAAGCACAGATCCCCAGTGCTGTTGTGCCTGTAGGTAGGGTGCCAAGGGGCGGTGAAGAGCAGCAAGAGCTTTCAGGGCTGGGCCCTTCCTCGTAGGACAAGTATCCGACCGTTCACCTTTTCCAAAAAAAAGAGGCTCTGCCGAGGCGTAGCGCCACGAGATGTTCCGTCTCTGCGAAAGCATAGATCCCCAGTGCTGTTGTGCCTGTAGGTAGGGTGCCAAGGGACGGTGAAGAGCAGCAAGAGCTTTCAGGGCTGGGCCCTTCCTCGGGGGACATGGATCGCACCGTTCGCCTTTTCAGAAAGAGGCTTGCCGAGACTGAGCCCCGTGAGATGTTCCGTCTCTGGGAAAGCACAGATCCCCAGTGCTGTTGTGCCTGTAGGTAGGGTGCCAAGGGACAGTGAAGAGCAGCAAGAGCTTTCAGGGCTGGGCCCTTCCTCGTGGGAGAAGGATCCGACCGTTCGCCTTTTCAGAAAGAGGCTTGCCGAGACTGAGCCCCGTGAGATGTTCCGTCTCTGGGAAAGCACAGATCCCCAGTGCTGTTGTGCCTGTAGGTAGGGTGCCAAGGGGCGGTGAAGAGCAGCAAGAGCTTTCAGGGCTGGGCCCTTCCTCGTGGGAGAAGGATCCGACCGTTCACCTTTTCCAAAAAAAAGAGGCTCTGCCGAGGCGTAGCGCCACGAGATGTTCCGTCTCTGCGAAAGCATAGATCCCCAGTGCTGTTGTGCCTGTAGGTAGGGTGCCAAGGGATGGTGAAGAGCAGCAAGAGCTTTCAGGGCTGGGCCCTTCCTCGTGGGAGAAGGATCCGACCGTTCGCCTTTTCAGAAAGAGGCTTGCCGAGACTGAGCCCCGTGAGATGTTCCGTCTCTGGGAAAGCACAGATCCCCAGTGCTGTTGTGCCTGTAGGTAGGGTGCCAAGGGGCGGTGAAGAGCAGCAAGAGCTTTCAGGGCTGGGCCCTTCCTCGTGGGCTGGGCCCTTCCTCGTGGGACAAGTATCCGACCGTTCGCCTTTTCAGAAAGAGGCTTGCCGAGACTGAGCCCCGTGAGATGTTCCGTCTCTGGGAAAGCACAGATCCCCAGTGCTGTTGTGCCTGTAGGTAGGGTGCCAACGGACGGTAAAGAGCAGCAAGAGCTTTCAGGGCTGGGCCCTTCCTCGTGGGAGAAGGATCCGACCGTTCGCCTTTTCAGAAAGAGGCTTGCCGACACTGAGCCCCGTGAGATGTTCCGTCTCTGGGAAAGCACAGATCCCCAGTGCTGTTGTGCCTGTAGGTAGGGTGCCAAGGGGCGGTGAAGAGCAGCAAGAGCTTTCAGGGCTGGGCCCTTCCTCGTGGGAGAAGGATCCGACCGTTCGCCTTTTCAGAAAGAGGCTTGCCGAGACTGAGCCCCGTGAGATGTTCCGTCTCTGGGAAAGCACAGATCCCCAGTGCTGTTGTGCCTGTAGGTAGGGTGCCAAGGGACGGTGAAGAGCAGCAAGAGCTTTCAGGGCTGGGCCCTTCCTCGTGGGAGAAGGATCCGACCGTTCGCCTTTTCAGAAAGAGGCTTGCCGAGACTGAGCCCCGTGAGATGTTCCGTCTCTGCGAAAGCACAGATCCCCACTGCTGTTGTGCCTGTAGGTAGGGTGCCAAGGGGCGGTGAAGAGCAGCAAGAGCTTTCAGGGCTGGGCCCTTCGTCATGGGAGAAGGATCCGACCGTTCACCTTTTCAGAAAGAGGCTTGCCGAGACTGAGCCCCGTGAGATGTTCCGTCTCTGGGAAAGCACAGATCCCCACTGCTGTTGTGCCTGTAGGTAGGGTGCCAAGGGACAGTGAAGAGCAGCAAGAGCTTTCAGGGCTGGGCCCTTCCTCGTGGGAGAAGGATCCGACCGTTCGCCTTTTCAGAAAGAGGCTTGCCGAGACTGAGCCCCGTGAGATGTTCCGTCTCTGGGAAAGCACAGATCCCCAGTGCTGTTGTGCCTGTAGGTAGGGTGCCAAGGGGCGGTGAAGAGCAGCAAGAGCTTTCAGGGCTGGGCCCTTCCTCGTGGGAGAAGGATCCGACCGTTCGCCTTTTCCAAAAAAAAGAGGCTCTGCCGAGGCGTAGCGCCACGAGATGTTCCGTCTCTGCGAAAGCATAGATCCCCAGTGCTGTTGTGCCTGTAGGTAGGGTGCCAAGGGACGGTGAAGAGCAGCAAGAGCTTTCAGGGCTGGGCCCTTCCTCGGGGGACATGGATCGCACCGTTCGCCTTTTCAGAAAGAGGCTTGCCGAGACTGAGCCCCGTGAGATGTTCCGTCTCTGGGAAAGCACAGATCCCCAGTGCTGTTGTGCCTGTAGGTAGGGCCACAAGGGACGGTGAAGAGCAGCAAGAGCTTTCAGGGCTGGGCCCTTCCTCGTGGGAGAAGGATCCGACCGTTCGCCTTTTCAGAAAGAGGCTTGCCGAGACTGAGCCCCGTGAGATGTTCCGTCTCTGGGAAAGCACAGATCCCCAGTGCTGTTGTGCCTGTAGGTAGGGTGCCAAGGGACGGTGAAGAGCAGCAAGAGCTTTCAGGGCTGGGCCCTTCCTCGGGGGAGATGGATCGCACTGTTCGTCTTTTCAGAAAGAGGCTTGCCGAGACTGAGCGCCGTGAGATGTTCCGTCTCTGGGAAAGCACAGATCCCCACTGCTGTTGTGCCTGTAGGTAGGGTGCCAAGGGACGGTGAAGAGCAGCAAGAGCTTTCAGGGCTGGGCCCTTCCTCGTGGGAGAAGGATCCGACCGTTCGCCTTTTCAGAAAGAGGCTTGCCGAGACTGAGCCCCGTGAGATGTTCCGTCTCTGGGAAAGCACAGATCCCCAGTGCTGTTGTGCCTGTAGGTAGGGCCACAAGGGACGGAGAAGAGCAGCAAGATCTTTCAGGGCTGGGCCCTTCCTCGGGGGAGAAGGATCCGACCGTTCGCCTTTTCAGAAAGAGGCTTGCCGAGACTGAGCCCCGTGAGATGTTCCGTCTCTGGGAAAGCACAGATCCCCAGTGCTGTTGTGCCTGTAGGTAGGGTGCCAAGGGGCGGTGAAGAGCAGCAAGAGCTTTCAGGGCTGGGCCCTTCCTCGGGGGAGAAGGATCCGACCGTTCACCTTTTCAGAAAGAGGCTTGCCGAGACTGAGCCCCGTGAGATGTTCCGTCTCTGGGAAAGCACAGATCCCCAGTGCTGTTGTGCCTGTAGGTAGGGTGCCAAGGGACAGTGAAGAGCAGCAAGAGCTTTCAGGGCTGGGCCCTTCCTCGTGGGAGAAGGATCCGACCGTTCGCCTTTTCAGAAAGAGGCTTGCCGAGACTGAGCCCCGTGAGATGTTCCGTCTCTGGGAAAGCACAGATCCCCAGTGCTGTTGTGCCTGTAGGTAGGGTGCCAAGGGGCGGTGAAGAGCAGCAAGAGCTTTCAGGGCTGGGCCCTTCCTCGTGGGAGAAGGATCCGACCGTTCGCCTTTTCCAAAAAAAAGAGGCTCCGCCGAGGCGTAGCGCCACGAGATGTTCCGTCTCTGCGAAAGCATAGATCCGCAGTGCTGTTGTGCCTGTAGGTAGGGTGCCAAGGGACGGTGAAGAGCAGCAAGAGCTTTCAGGGCTGGGCCCTTCCTCGTGGGAGAAGGATCCGACCGTTCGCCTTTTCAGAAAGAGGCTTGCCGAGACTGAGCACCGTGAGATGTTCCGTCTCTGGGAAAGCACAGATCCCCAGTGCTGTTGTGCCTGTAGGTAGGGCCACAAGGGACGGTGAAGAGCAGCAAGAGCTTTCAGGGCTGGGCCCTTCCTCGTGGGCTGGGCCCTTCCTCGTGGGACAAGTATCCGACCGTTCGCCTTTTCAGAAAGAGGCTTGCCGAGACTGAGCCCCGTGAGATGTTCCGTCTCTGGGAAAGCACAGATCCCCAGTGCTGTTGTGCCTGTAGGTAGGGTGCCAAGGGACAGTGAAGAGCAGCAAGAGCTTTCAGGGCTGGGCCCTTCCTCGTGGGAGAAGGATCCGACCGTTCGCCTTTTCAGAAAGAGGCTTGCCGACACTGAGCCCCGTGAGATGTTCCGTCTCTGGGAAAGCACAGATCCCCACTGCTGTTGTGCCTGTAGGTAGGGCCACAAGGGACGGTGAAGAGCAGCAAGAGCTTTCAGGGCTGGGCCCTTTGTCGGGGGAGATGGATCGCACCGTTCGCCTTTTCAGAAAGAGGCTTGCCGAGACTGAGCGCCGTGAGATATTCCGTCTCTGGGAAAGCACAGATCCCCAGTGCTGTTGTGCCTGTAGGTAGGGTGCCAAGGGGCGGTGAAGAGCAGCAAGAGCTTTCAGGGCTGGGCCCTTCCTCGTGGGAGAAGGATCCGACCGTTCGCCTTTTCCAAAAAAAAGAGGCTCTGCCGAGGCGTAGCACCACGAGATGTTCCGTCTCTGCGAAAGCATAGATCCCCAGTGCTGTTGTGCCTGTAGGTAGGGTGCCAAGGGGCGGTGAAGAGCAGCAAGAGCTTTCAGGGCTGGGCCCTTCCTCGTGGGCTGGGCCCTTCCTCGTGGGAGAAGGATCCGACCGTTCGCCTTTTCAGAAAGAGGCTTGCCGAGACTGAGCCCCGTGAGATGTTCCGTCTCTGGGAAAGCACAGATCCCCAGTGCTGTTGTGCCTGTAGGTAGGGTGCCAAGGGACGGTGAAGAGCAGCAAGAGCTTTCAGGGCTGGGCCCTTCCTCGTGGGAGAAGGATCCGACCGTTCGCCTTTTCAGAAAGAGGCTTGCCGAGACTGAGCCCCGTGAGATGTTCCGTCTCTGGGAAAGCACAGATCCCCAGTGCTGTTGTGCCTGTAGGTAGGGCCACAAGGGACGGTGAAGAGCAGCAAGAGCTTTCAGGGCTGGGCCCTTCCTCGTGGGCTGGGCCCTTCCTCGTGGGACAAGTATCCGACCGTTCGCCTTTTCAGAAAGAGGCTTGCCGAGACTGAGCCCCGTGAGATGTTCCGTCTCTGGGAAAGCACAGATCCCCACTGCTGTTGTGCCTGTAGGTAGGGTGCCAAGGGACAGTGAAGAGCAGCAAGAGCTTTCAGGGCTGGGCCCTTCCTCGTGGGAGAAGGATCCGACCGTTCGCCTTTTCAGAAAGAGGCTTGCCGACACTGAGCCCCGTGAGATGTTCCGTCTCTGGGAAAGCACAGATCCCCACTGCTGTTGTGCCTGTAGGTAGGGCCACAAGGGACGGTGAAGAGCAGCAAGAGCTTTCAGGGCTGGGCCCTTTGTCGGGGGAGATGGATCGCACCGTTCGCCTTTTCAGAAAGAGGCTTGCCGAGACTGAGCGCCGTGAGATATTCCGTCTCTGGGAAAGCACAGATCCCCAGTGCTGTTGTGCCTGTAGGTAGGGTGCCAAGGGGCGGTGAAGAGCAGCAAGAGCTTTCAGGGCTGGGCCCTTCCTCGTGGGAGAAGGATCCGACCGTTCGCCTTTTCCAAAAAAAAGAGGCTCTGCCGAGGCGTAGCACCACGAGATGTTCCGTCTCTGCGAAAGCATAGATCCCCAGTGCTGTTGTGCCTGTAGGTAGGGTGCCAAGGGGCGGTGAAGAGCAGCAAGAGCTTTCAGGGCTGGGCCCTTCCTCGTGGGCTGGGCCCTTCCTCGTGGGAGAAGGATCCGACCGTTCGCCTTTTCAGAAAGAGGCTTGCCGAGACTGAGCCCCGTGAGATGTTCCGTCTCTGGGAAAGCACAGATCCCCAGTGCTGTTGTGCCTGTAGGTAGGGTGCCAAGGGACGGTGAAGAGCAGCAAGAGCTTTCAGGGCTGGGCCCTTCCTCGTGGGAGAAGGATCCGACCGTTCGCCTTTTCAGAAAGAGGCTTGCCGAGACTGAGCCCCGTGAGATGTTCCGTCTCTGGGAAAGCACAGATCCCCAGTGCTGTTGTGCCTGTAGGTAGGGCCACAAGGGACGGTGAAGAGCAGCAAGAGCTTTCAGGGCTGGGCCCTTCGTCGTGGGAGAAGGATCCGACCGTTCGCCTATTCAGAAAGAGGCTTGCCGAGACTGAGCCCCGTGAGATGTTCCGTCTCTGGGAAAGCACAGATCCCCAGTGCTGTTGTGCCTGTAGGTAGGGTGCTAAGGGGCGGTGAAGAGCAGCAAGAGCTTTCAGGGCTGGGCCCTTCCTCGGGGGAGAAGGATCCGACCGTTCGCCTTTTCAGAAAGAGGCTTGCCGAGACTGAGCCCCGTGAGATGTTCCGTCTCTGGGAAAGCACAGATCCCCAGTGCTGTTGTGCCTGTAGGTAGGGTGCCAAGGGACGGTGAAGAGCAGCAAGAGCTTTCAGGGCTGGGCCCTTCCTCGGGGGAGATGGATCGCACCGTTCGTCTTTTCAGAAAGAGGCTTGCCGAGACTGAGCCCCGTGAGATGTTCCGTCTCTGGGAAAGCACAGATCCCCAGTGCTGTTGTGCCTGTAGGTAGGGTGCCAAGGGACGGTGAAGAGCAGCAAGAGCTTTCAGGGCTGGGCCCTTCCTCGTGGGAGAAGGATCCGACCGTTCGCCTTTTCAGAAAGAGGCTTGCCGAGACTGAGCCCCGTGAGATGTTCCGTCTCTGGGAAAGCACAGATCCCCAGTGCTGTTGTGCCTGTAGGTAGGGTGCTAAGGGGCGGTGAAGAGCAGCAAGAGCTTTCAGGGCTGGGCCCTTCCTCGTGGGAGAAGGATCCGACCGTTCACCTTTTCAGAAAGAGGCTTGCCGAGACTGAGCCCCGTGAGATGTTCCGTCTCTGGGAAAGCACAGATCCCCAGTGCTGTTGTGCCTGTAGGTAGGGTGCCAAGGGGCGGTGAAGAGCAGCAAGAGCTTTCAGGGCTGGGCCCTTCCTCGGGGGAGAAGGATCCGACCGTTCACCTTTTCAGAAAGAGGCTTGCCGAGACTGAGCCCCGTGAGATGTTCCGTCTCTGGGAAAGCACAGATCCCCAGTGCTGTTGTGCCTGTAGGTAGGGTGCCAAGGGACAGTGAAGAGCAGCAAGAGCTTTCAGGGCTGGGCCCTTCCTCGTGGGAGAAGGATCCGACCGTTCGCCTTTTCAGAAAGAGGCTTGCCGAGACTGAGCGCCGTGAGATGTTCCGTCTCTGGGAAAGCACAGATCCCCAGTGCTGTTGTGCCTGTAGGTAGGGTGCCAAGGGACGGTGAAGAGCAGCAAGAGCTTTCAGGGCTGGGCCCTTCCTCGGGGGAGATGGATGGCACCGTTCGTCTTTTCAGAAAGAGGCTTGCCGAGACTGAGCCCCGTGAGATGTTCCGTCTCTGGGAAAGCACAGATCCCCAGTGCTGTTGTGCCTGTAGGTAGGGCCACAAGGGACGGTGAAGAGCAGCAAGAGCTTTCAGGGCTGGGCCCTTCGTCGTGGGAGAAGGATCCGACCGTTCACCTTTTCAGAAAGAGGCTTGCCGAGACTGAGCCCCGTGAGATGTTCCGTCTCTGGGAAAGCACAGATCCCCAGTGCTGTTGTGCCTGTAGGTAGGGTGCCAAGGGACAGTGAAGAGCAGCAAGAGCTTTCAGGGCTGGGCCCTTCCTCGGGGGAGAAGGATCCGACCGTTCGCCTTTTCAGAAAGAGGCTTGCCGAGACTGAGCCCCGTGAGATGTTCCGTCTCTGGGAAAGCACAGATCCCCAGTGCTGTTGTGCCTGTAGGTAGGGTGCCAAGGGACGGTGAAGAGCAGCAAGAGCTTTCAGGGCTGGGCCCTTCCTCGTGGGAGAAGGATCCGACCGTTCACCTTTTCCAAAAAAAAGAGGCTCTGCAGAGGCGTAGCGCAACGAGATGTTCCGTCTCTGCGAAAGCATAGATCCCCAGTGCTGTTGTGCCTGTAGGTAGGGTGCCAAGGGACGGTGAAGAGCAGCAAGAGCTTTCAGGGCTGGGCCCTTCCTCGGGGGAGATGGATCGCACCGTTCGCCTTTTCAGAAAGAGGCTTGCCGAGACTGAGCCCCGTGAGATGGTCCGTCTCTGGGAAAGCACAGATCCCCAGTGCTGTTGTGCCTGTAGGTAGGGTGCCAAGGGGCGGTGAAGAGCAGCAAGAGCTTTCAGGGCTGGGCCCTTCCTCGTGGGAGAAGGATCCGACCGTTCGCCTTTTCAGAAAGAGGCTTGCCGAGACTGAGCCCCGTGAGATGTTCCGTCTCTGGGAAAGCACAGATCCCCACTGCTGTTGTGCCTGTAGGTAGGGTGCCAAGGGACAGTGAAGAGCAGCAAGAGCTTTCAGGGCTGGGCCCTTCCTCGGGGGAGAAGGATCCGACCGTTCGCCTTTTCAGAAAGAGGCTTGCCGAGACTGAGCGCCGTGAGATGTTCCGTCTCTGGGAAAGCACAGATCCCCAGTGCTGTTGTGCCTGTAGGTAGGGTGCCAAGGGACGGTGAAGAGCAGCAAGAGCTTTCAGGGTTGGGCCCTTCCTCGGGGGAGATGGATGGCACCGTTCGTCTTTTCAGAAAGAGGCTTGCCGAGACTGAGCCCCGTGAGATGTTCCGTCTCTGGGAAAGCACAGATCCCCAGTGCTGTTGTGCCTGTAGGTAGGGCCACAAGGGACGGTGAAGAGCAGCAAGAGCTTTCAGGGCTGGGCCCTTCGTCGTGGGAGAAGGATCCGACCGTTCACCTTTTCAGAAAGAGGCTTGCCGAGACTGAGCCCCGTGAGATGTTCCGTCTCTGGGAAAGCACAGATCCCAAGTGCTGTTGTGCCTGTAGGTAGGGTGCCAAGGGACAGTGAAGAGCAGCAAGAGCTTTCAGGGCTGGGCCCTTCCTCGGGGGAGAAGGATCCGACCGTTCGCCTTTTCAGAAAGAGGCTTGCCGAGACTGAGCCCCGTGAGATGTTCCGTCTCTGGGAAAGCACAGATCCCCAGTGCTGTTGTGCCTGTAGGTAGGGTGCCAAGGGACGGTGAAGAGCAGCAAGAGCTTTCAGGGCTGGGCCCTTCCTCGTGGGAGAAGGATCCGACCGTTCGCCTTTTCAGAAAGAGGCTTGCCGAGACTGAGCCCTGTGAGATGTTCCGTCTCTGGGAAAGCACAGATCCCCAGTGCTGTTGTGCCTGTAGGTAGGGCCACAAGGGACGGTGAAGAGCAGCAAGAGCTTTCAGGGCTGGGCCCTTCCTCGGGGGAGATGGATCGCACCGTTCGCCTTTTCAGAAAGAGGCTTGCCGAGACTGAGGCCCGTGAGATATTCCGTCTCTGGGAAAGCACAGTACCCAGTGCTGTTGTGCCTGTAGGTAGGGTGCCAAGGGGCGGTGAAGAGCAGCAAGAGCTTTCAGGGCTGGGCCCTTCCTCGGGGGAGAAGGATCCGATCGTTCGCCTTTTCCAAAAAAAAGAGGCTCTGCCGAGGCGTAGCACCACGAGATGTTCCGTCTCTGCGAAAGCATAGATCCCCAGTGCTGTTGTGCCTGTAGGTAGGGTGCCAAGGGACGGTGAAGAGCAGCAAGAGCTTTCAGGGCTGGGCCCTTCCTCGTGGGAGAAGGATCCGACCGTTCGCCTTTTCAGAAAGAGGCTTGCCGAGACTGAGCCCCGTGAGATGTTCCGTCTCTGGGAAAGCATAGATCCCCAGTGCTGTTGTGCCTGTAGGTAGGGTGCCAAGGGACGGTGAAGAGCAGCAAGAGCTTTCAGGGCTGGGCCCTTCCTCGGGGGAGATGGATCGCACCGTTCGTCTTTTCAGAAAGAGGCTTGCCGAGACTGAGCGCCGTGAGATATTCCGTCTCTGGGAAAGCACAGATCCCCAGTGCTGTTGTGCCTGTAGGTAGGGTGCCAAGGGGCGGTGAACAGCAGCAAGAGCTTTCAGGGCTGGGCCCTTCCTCGTGGGACAAGTATCCGACCGTTCACCTTTTCAGAAAGAGGCTTGCCGAGACTGAGCGCCGTGAGATGTTCCGTCTCTGGGAAAGCACAGATCCCCAGTGCTGTTGTGCCTGTAGGTAGGGTGCCAAGGGACGGTGAAGAGCAGCAAGAGCTTTCAGGGCTGGGCCCTTCCTCGGGGGACAAGGATCCGACCGTTCACCTTTTCCAAAAAAAAGAGGCTCTGCCGAGGCGTAGCGCCACGAGATGTTCCGTCTCTGGGAAAGCACAGATCCCCAGTGCTGTTGTGCCTGTAGGTAGGGTGCCAAGGGACGGTGAAGAGCAGCAAGAGCTTTCAGGGCTGGGCCCTTCCTCGGGGGAGATGGATCGCACCGTTCGCCTTTTCAGAAAGAGGCTTGCCGAGACTGAGCCCCGTGAGATGGTCCGTCTCTGGGAAAGCACAGATCCCCAGTGCTGTTGTGCCTGTAGGTAGGGTGCCAAGGGACGGTGAAGAGCAGCAAGAGCTTTCAGGGCTGGGCCCTTCCTCGTGGGAGAAGGATCCGACCGTTCGCCTTTTCAGAAAGAGGCTTGCCGAGACTGAGCGCCGTGAGATGTTCCGTCTCTGGGAAAGCACAGATCCCCAGTGCTGTTGTGCCTGTAGGTAGGGCCACAAGGGACGGTGAAGAGCAGCAAGAGCTTTCAGGGCTGGGCCCTTCCTCGTGGGACAAGGATCCGACCGTTCGCCTTTTCAGAAAGAGGCTTGCCGAGACTGAGCCCCGTGAGATATTCCGTCTCTGGGAAAGCACAGATCCCCACTGCTGTTGTGCCTGTAGGTAGGGTGCCAAGGGGCGGTGAAGAGCAGCAAGAGCTTTCAGGGCTGGGCCCTTCCTCGTGGGAGAAGGATCCGACCGTTCGCCTTTTCAGAAAGAGGCTTGCCGAGACTGAGCCCCGTGAGATGTTCTGTCTCTGGGAAAGCACAGATCCCCAGTGCTGTTGTGCCTGTAGGTAGGGTGCCAAGGGACGGTGAAGAGCAGCAAGAGCTTTCAGGGCTGGGCCCTTCCTCGTGGGAGAAGGATCCGACCGTTCGCCTTTTCAGAAAGAGGCTTGCCGAGACTGAGCCCCGTGAGATGTTCCGTCTCTGGGAAAGCACAGATCCCCACTGCTGTTGTGCCTGTAGGTAGGGTGCCAAGGGACGGTGAAGAGCAGCAAGAGCTTTCAGGGCTGGGCCCTTCCTCGTGGGAGAAGGATCCGACCGTTCGCCTTTTCAGAAAGAGGCTTGCCGAGACTGAGCCCCGTGAGATGTTCCGTCTCTGGGAAAGCACAGATCCCCAGTGCTGTTGTGCCTGTAGGTAGGGTGCCAAGGGGCGGTGAAGAGCAGCAAGAGCTTTCAGGGCTGGGCCCTTCCTCGTGGGACAAGTATCCGACCGTTCACCTTTTCAGAAAGAGGCTTGCCGACACTGAGCCCCGTGAGATGTTCCGTCTCTGGGAAAGCACAGATCCCCACTGCTGTTGTGCCTGTAGGTAGGGTGCCAAGGGACGGTGAAGAGCAGCAAGAGCTTTCAGGGCTGGGCCCTTCGTCGTGGGAGAAGGATCCGACCGTTCACCTTTTCAGAAAGAGGCTTGCCGAGACTGAGCCCCGTGAGATGTTCCGTCTCTGGGAAAGCACAGATCCCCAGTGCTGTTGTGCCTGTAGGTAGGGTGCCAAGGGACAGTGAAGAGCAGCAAGAGCTTTCAGGGCTGGGCCCTTCCTCGTGGGAGAAGGATCCGACCGTTCGCCTTTTCAGAAAGAGGCTTGCCGAGACTGAGCCCCGTGAGATGTTCCGTCTCTGGGAAAGCACAGATCCCCAGTGCTGTTGTGCCTGTAGGTAGGGTGCCAAGGGGCGGTGAAGAGCAGCAAGAGCTTTCAGGGCTGGGCCCTTCCTCGTGGGAGAAGGATCCGACCGTTCGCCTTTTCCAAAAAAAAGAGGCTCTGCCGAGGCGTAGCGCCACGAGATGTTCCGTCTCTGCGAAAGCATAGATCCCCAGTGCTGTTGTGCCTGTAGGTAGGGTGCCAAGGGACGGTGAAGAGCAGCAAGAGCTTTCAGGGCTGGGCCCTTCCTCGGGGGAGATGGATCCAACCGTTCGCCTTTTCAGAAAGAGGCTTGCCGAGACTGAGCCCCGTGAGATGTTCCGTCTCTGGGAAAGCACAGATCCCCAGTGCTGTTGTGCCTGTAGGTAGGGTGCCAAGGGGCGGTGAAGAGCAGCAAGAGCTTTCAGGGCTGGGCCCTTCCTCTTGGGCTGGGCCCTTCCTCGTGGGACAAGTATCCGACCGTTCGCCTTTTCAGAAAGAGGCTTGCCGAGACTGAGCCCCGTGAGATGTTCCGTCTCTGGGAAAGCACAGATCCCCACTGCTGTTGTGCCTGTAGGTAGGGTGCCAAGGGACGGTGAAGAGCAGCAAGAGCTTTCAGGGCTGGGCCCTTCCTCGTGGGAGAAGGATCCGACCGTTCGCCTTTTCAGAAAGAGGCTTGCCGACACTGAGCCCCGTGAGATGTTCCGTCTCTGGGAAAGCACAGATCCCCAGTGCTGTTGTGCCTGTAGGTAGGGTGCCAAGGGGCGGTGAAGAGCAGCAAGAGCTTTCAGGGCTGGGCCCTTCCTCGTGGGACAAGTATCCGACCGTTCGCCTTTTCAGAAACAGGCATGCCGAGACTGATCTCCGTGCTATGTTCCGTCTCTGGGAAAGCACAGATCCCCAGTGCTGTTGTGCCTGTAGGTAGGGTGCCAAGGGACGGTGAAGAGCAGCAAGAGCTTTCAGGGCTGGGCCCTTCCTCGTGGGAGATGGATCGCACCGTTCGCCTTTTCAGAAAGAGGCTTGCCGAGACTGAGCCCCGTGAGATGTTCCGTCTCTGGGAAAGCACAGATCCCCAGTGCTGTTGTGCCTGTAGGTAGGGTGCAAGGGACGGTGAAGAGCAGCAAGAGCTTTCAGGGCTGGGCCCTTCCTCGTGGGAGAAGGATCCGACCGTTCGCCTTTTCAGAAACAGGCTTGCCGAGACTGAGCCCCGTGAGATGTTCCGTCTCTGGGAAAGCACAGATCCCCAGTGCTGTTGTGCCTGTAGGTAGGGTGCCAAGGGGCGGTGAAGAGCAGCAAGAGCTTTCAGGGCTGGGCCCTTCCTCGTGGGACAAGTATCCGACCGTTCACCTTTTCAGAAAGAGGCTTGCCGACACTGAGCCCCGTGAGATGTTCCGTCTCTGGGAAAGCACAGATCCCCACTGCTGTTGTGCCTGTAGGTAGGGTGCCAAGGGGCGGTGAAGAGCAGCAAGAGCTTTCAGGGCTGGGCCCTTCCTCGTGGGACAAGTATCCGACCGTTCACCTTTTCAGAAAGAGGCTTGCCGACACTGAGCCCCGTGAGATGTTCCGTCTCTGGGAAAGCACAGATCCCCACTGCTGTTGTGCCTGTAGGTAGGGTGCCAAGGGACGGTGAAGAGCAGCAAGAGCTTTCAGGGCTGGGCCCTTCGTCGTGGGAGAAGGATCCGACCGTTCACCTTTTCAGAAAGAGGCTTGCCGAGACTGAGCCCCGTGAGATGTTCCGTCTCTGGGAAAGCACAGATCCCCAGTGCTGTTGTGCCTGTAGGTAGGGTGCCAAGGGACAGTGAAGAGCAGCAAGAGCTTTCAGGGCTGGGCCCTTCCTCGTGGGAGAAGGATCCGACCGTTCGCCTTTTCAGAAAGAGGCTTGCCGAGACTGAGCCCCGTGAGATGTTCCGTCTCTGGGAAAGCACAGATCCCCAGTGCTGTTGTGCCTGTAGGTAGGGTGCCAAGGGGCGGTGAAGAGCAGCAAGAGCTTTCAGGGCTGGGCCCTTCCTCGTGGGAGAAGGATCCGACCGTTCGCCTTTTCCAAAAAAAAGAGGCTCTGCCGAGGCGTAGCGCCACGAGATGTTCCGTCTCTGCGAAAGCATAGATCCCCAGTGCTGTTGTGCCTGTAGGTAGGGTGCCAAGGGACGGTGAAGAGCAGCAAGAGCTTTCAGGGCTGGGCCCTTCCTCGGGGGAGATGGATCCAACCGTTCGCCTTTTCAGAAAGAGGCTTGCCGAGACTGAGCCCCGTGAGATGTTCCGTCTCTGGGAAAGCACAGATCCCCAGTGCTGTTGTGCCTGTAGGTAGGGTGCCAAGGGGCGGTGAAGAGCAGCAAGAGCTTTCAGGGCTGGGCCCTTCCTCTTGGGCTGGGCCCTTCCTCGTGGGACAAGTATCCGACCGTTCGCCTTTTCAGAAAGAGGCTTGCCGAGACTGAGCCCCGTGAGATGTTCCGTCTCTGGGAAAGCACAGATCCCCACTGCTGTTGTGCCTGTAGGTAGGGTGCCAAGGGACGGTGAAGAGCAGCAAGAGCTTTCAGGGCTGGGCCCTTCCTCGTGGGAGAAGGATCCGACCGTTCGCCTTTTCAGAAAGAGGCTTGCCGACACTGAGCCCCGTGAGATGTTCCGTCTCTGGGAAAGCACAGATCCCCAGTGCTGTTGTGCCTGTAGGTAGGGTGCCAAGGGGCGGTGAAGAGCAGCAAGAGCTTTCAGGGCTGGGCCCTTCCTCGTGGGACAAGTATCCGACCGTTCGCCTTTTCAGAAACAGGCATGCCGAGACTGATCTCCGTGCTATGTTCCGTCTCTGGGAAAGCACAGATCCCCAGTGCTGTTGTGCCTGTAGGTAGGGTGCCAAGGGACGGTGAAGAGCAGCAAGAGCTTTCAGGGCTGGGCCCTTCCTCGTGGGAGATGGATCGCACCGTTCGCCTTTTCAGAAAGAGGCTTGCCGAGACTGAGCCCCGTGAGATGTTCCGTCTCTGGGAAAGCACAGATCCCCAGTGCTGTTGTGCCTGTAGGTAGGGTGCAAGGGACGGTGAAGAGCAGCAAGAGCTTTCAGGGCTGGGCCCTTCCTCGTGGGAGAAGGATCCGACCGTTCGCCTTTTCAGAAACAGGCTTGCCGAGACTGAGCCCCGTGAGATGTTCCGTCTCTGGGAAAGCACAGATCCCCAGTGCTGTTGTGCCTGTAGGTAGGGTGCCAAGGGGCGGTGAAGAGCAGCAAGAGCTTTCAGGGCTGGGCCCTTCCTCGTGGGACAAGTATCCGACCGTTCACCTTTTCAGAAAGAGGCTTGCCGACACTGAGCCCCGTGAGATGTTCCGTCTCTGGGAAAGCACAGATCCCCACTGCTGTTGTGCCTGTAGGTAGGGTGCCAAGGGGCGGTGAAGAGCAGCAAGAGCTTTCAGGGCTGGGCCCTTCCTCGGGGGAGAAGGATCCGACCGTTCACCTTTTCAGAAAGAGGCTTGCCGAGACTGAGCCCCGTGAGATGTTCCGTCTCTGGGAAAGCACAGATCCCCAGTGCTGTTGTGCCTGTAGGTAGGGTGCCAAGGGACAGTGAAGAGCAGCAAGAGCTTTCAGGGCTGGGCCCTTCCTCGTGGGAGAAGGATCCGACTGTTCGCCTTTTCAGAAAGAGGCTTGCCGAGACTGAGCGCCGTGAGATGTTCCGTCTCTGGGAAAGCACAGATCCCCAGTGCTGTTGTGCCTGTAGGTAGGGTGCCAAGGGACGGTGAAGAGCAGCAAGAGCTTTCAGGGCTGGGCCCTTCCTCGGGGGAGATGGATGGCACCGTTCGTCTTTTCAGAAAGAGGCTTGCCGAGACTGAGCCCCGTGAGATGTTCCGTCTCTGGGAAAGCACAGATCCCCAGTGCTGTTGTGCCTGTAGGTAGGGCCACAAGGGACGGTGAAGAGCAGCAAGAGCTTTCAGGGCTGGGCCCTTCGTCGTGGGAGAAGGATCCGACCGTTCACCTTTTCAGAAAGAGGCTTGCCGAGACTGAGCCCCGTGAGATGTTCCGTCTCTGGGAAAGCACAGATCCCAAGTGCTGTTGTGCCTGTAGGTAGGGTGCCAAGGGACAGTGAAGAGCAGCAAGAGCTTTCAGGGCTGGGCCCTTCCTCGTGGGAGAAGGATCCGACCGTTCGCCTTTTCAGAAAGAGGCTTGCCGAGACTGAGCCCCGTGAGATGTTCCGTCTCTGGGAAAGCACAGATCCCCAGTGCTGTTGTGCCTGTAGGTAGGGTGCCAAGGGACGGTGAAGAGCAGCAAGAGCTTTCAGGGCTGGGCCCTTCCTCGTGGGAGAAGGATCCGACCGTTCACCTTTTCCAAAAAAAAGAGGCTTTGCAGAGGCGTAGCGCAACGAGATGTTCCGTCTCTGCGAAAGCATAGATCCCCAGTGCTGTTGTGCCTGTAGGTAGGGTGCCAAGGGACGGTGAAGAGCAGCAAGAGCTTTCAGGGCTGGGCCCTTCCTCGGGGGAGATGGATCGCACCGTTCGCCTTTTCAGAAAGAGGCTTGCCGAGACTGAGCCCCGTGAGATGGTCCGTCTCTGGGAAAGCACAGATCCCCAGTGCTGTTGTGCCTGTAGGTAGGGCCACAAGGGACGGTGAAGAGCAGCAAGAGCTTTCAGGGCTGGGCCCTTCCTCGTGGGAGAAGGATCCGACCGTTCGCCTTTTCAGAAAGAGGCTTGCCGAGACTGAGCCCCGTGAGATGTTCCGTCTCTGGGAAAGCACAGATCCCCAGTGCTGTTGTGCCTGTAGGTAGGGCCACAAGGGACGGTGAAGAGCAGCAAGAGCTTTCAGGGCTGGGCCCTTCCTCGGGGGAGATGGATCGCACCGTTCGCCTTTTCAGAAAGAGGCTTGCCGAGACTGAGGCCCGTGAGATATTCCGTCTCTGGGAAAGCACAGTACCCAGTGCTGTTGTGCCTGTAGGTAGGGTGCCAAGGGACGGTGAAGAGCAGCAAGAGCTTTCAGGGCTGGGCCCTTCCTCGGGGGAGAAGGATCGCACCGTTCGCCTTTTCCAAAAAAAAGAGGCTCTGCCGAGGCGTAGCACCACGAGATGTTCCGTCTCTGCGAAAGCATAGATCCCCAGTGCTGTTGTGCCTGTAGGTAGGGTGCCAAGGGACGGTGAAGAGCAGCAAGAGCTTTCAGGGCTGGGCCCTTCCTCGTGGGAGAAGGATCCGACCGTTCGCCTTTTCATAAAGAGGCTTGCCGAGACTGAGCCCCGTGAGATGTTCCGTCTCTGGGAAAGCATAGATCCCCAGTGCTGTTGTGCCTGTAGGTAGGGTGCCAAGGGACGGTGAAGAGCAGCAAGAGCTTTCAGGGCTGGGCCCTTCCTCGGGGGAGATGGATCGCACCGTTCGTCTTTTCAGAAAGAGGCTTGCCGAGACTGAGCGCCGTGAGATATTCCGTCTCTGGGAAAGCACAGATCCCCACTGCTGTTGTGCCTGTAGGTAGGGTGCCAAGGGGCGGTGAACAGCAGCAAGAGCTTTCAGGGCTGGGCCCTTCCTCGTGGGACAAGTATCCGACCGTTCGCCTTTTCAGAAAGAGGCTTGCCGAGACTGAGCCCCGTGAGATGTTCCGTCTCTGGGAAAGCACAGATCCCCAGTGCTGTTGTGCCTGTAGGTAGGGTGCCAAGGGACGGTGAAGAGCAGCAAGAGCTTTCAGGGCTGGGCCCTTCCTCGGGGGACAAGGATCCGACCGTTCACCTTTTCCAAAAAAAAGAGGCTCTGCCGAGGCGTAGCGCCACGAGATGTTCCGTCTCTGCGAAAGCACAGATCCCCAGTGCTGTTGTGCCTGTAGGTAGGGTGCCAAGGGACGGTGAAGAGCAGCAAGAGCTTTCAGGGCTGGGCCCTTCCTCGGGGGAGATGGATCGCACCGTTCGCCTTTTCAGAAAGAGGCTTGCCGAGACTGAGCCCCGTGAGATGGTCCGTCTCTGGGAAAGCACAGATCCCCAGTGCTGTTGTGCCTGTAGGTAGGGTGCCAAGGGACGGTGAAGAGCAGCAAGAGCTTTCAGGGCTGGGCCCTTCCTCGTGGGAGAAGGATCCGACCGTTCGCCTTTTCAGAAAGAGGCTTGCCGAGACTGAGCGCCGTGAGATGTTCCGTCTCTGGGAAAGCACAGATCCCCAGTGCTGTTGTGCCTGTAGGTAGGGCCACAAGGGACGGTGAAGAGCAGCAAGAGCTTTCAGGGCTGGGCCCTTCCTCGTGGGACAAGGATCCGACCGTTCGCCTTTTCAGAAAGAGGCTTGCCGAGACTGAGCCCCGTGAGATATTCCGTCTCTGGGAAAGCACAGATCCCCACTGCTGTTGTGCCTGTAGGTAGGGTGCCAAGGGGCGGTGAAGAGCAGCAAGAGCTTTCAGGGCTGGGCCCTTCCTCGGGGGAGAAGGATCCGACCGTTCGCCTTTTCAGAAAGAGGCTTGCCGAGACTGAGCCCCGTGAGATGTTCCGTCTCTGGGAAAGCACAGATCCCCAGTGCTGTTGTGCCTGTAGGTAGGGTGCCAAGGGACGGTGAAGAGCAGCAAGAGCTTTCAGGGCTGGGCCCTTCCTCGTGGGAGAAGGATCCGACCGTTCGCCTTTTCAGAAAGAGGCTTGCCGAGACTGAGCCCCGTGAGATGTTCCGTCTCTGGGAAAGCACAGATCCCCAGTGCTGTTGTGCCTGTAGGTAGGGCCACAAGGGGCGGTGAAGAGCAGCAAGAGCTTTCAGGGCTGGGCCCTTCCTCGTGGGACAAGTATCCGACCGTTCGCCTTTTCAGAAAGAGGCTTGCCGACACTGAGCCCCGTGAGATGTTCCGTCTCTGGGAAAGCACAGATCCCCACTGCTGTTGTGCCTGTAGGTAGGGTGCCAAGGGACGGTGAAGAGCAGCAAGAGCTTTCAGGGCTGGGCCCTTCGTCGTGGGAGAAGGATCCGACCGTTCACCTTTTCAGAAAGAGGCTTGCCGAGACTGAGCCCCGTGAGATGTTCCGTCTCTGGGAAAGCACAGATCCCCAGTGCTGTTGTGCCTGTAGGTAGGGTGCCAAGGGACAGTGAAGAGCAGCAAGAGCTTTCAGGGCTGGGCCCTTCCTCGTGGGAGCAGGATCCGACCGTTCGCCTTTTCAGAAAGAGGCTTGCCGAGACTGAGCCCCGTGAGATGTTCCGTCTCTGGGAAAGCACAGATCCCCAGTGCTGTTGTGCCTGTAGGTAGGGTGCCAAGGGGCGGTGAAGAGCAGCAAGAGCTTTCAGGGCTGGGCCCTTCCTCGTGGGAGAAGGATCCGACCGTTCGCCTTTTCCAAAAAAAAGAGGCTCTGCCGAGGCGTAGCGCCACGAGATGTTCCGTCTCTGCGAAAGCATAGATCCCCAGTGCTGTTGTGCCTGTAGGTAGGGTGCCAAGGGACGGTGAAGAGCAGCAAGAGCTTTCAGGGCTGGGCCCTTCCTCGGGGGAGATGGATCCGACCGTTCGCCTTTTCAGAAAGAGGCTTGCCGAGACTGAGCCCCGTGAGATGTTCCGTCTCTGGGAAAGCACAGATCCCCAGTGCTGTTGTGCCTGTAGGTAGGGTGCCAAGGGGCGGTGAAGAGCAGCAAGAGCTTTCAGGGCTGGGCCCTTCCTCTTGGGCTGGGCCCTTCCTCGTGGGACAAGTATCCGACCGTTCGCCTTTTCAGAAAGAGGCTTGCCGAGACTGAGCCCCGTGAGATGTTCCGTCTCTGGGAAAGCACAGATCCCCACTGCTGTTGTGCCTGTAGGTAGGGTGCCAAGGGACGGTGAAGAGCAGCAAGAGCTTTCAGGGCTGGGCCCTTCCTCGTGGGAGAAGGATCCGACCGTTCGCCTTTTCAGAAAGAGGCTTGCCGAGACTGAGCCCCGTGAGATGTTCCGTCTCTGGGAAAGCACAGATCCCCAGTGCTGTTGTGCCTGTAGGTAGGGTGCCAAGGGGCGGTGAAGAGCAGCAAGAGCTTTCAGGGCTGGGCCCTTCCTCGTGGGACAAGTATCCGACCGTTCGCCTTTTCAGAAACAGGCATGCCGAGACTGAGCTCCGTGCTATGTTCCGTCTCTGGGAAAGCACAGATCCCCAGTGCTGTTGTGCCTGTAGGTAGGGTGCCAAGGGACGGTGAAGAGCAGCAAGAGCTTTCAGGGCTGGGCCCTTCCTCGTGGGAGATGGATCGCACCGTTCGCCTTTTCAGAAAGAGGCTTGCCGAGACTGAGCCCCGTGAGATGTTCCGTCTCTGGGAAAGCACAGATCCCCAGTGCTGTTGTGCCTGTAGGTAGGGTGCAAGGGACGGTGAAGAGCAGCAAGAGCTTTCAGGGCTGGGCCCTTCCTCGTGGGAGAAGGATCCGACCGTTCACCTTTTCAGAAACAGGCTTGCCGAGACTGAGCCCCGTGAGATGTTCCGTCTCTGGGAAAGCACAGATCCCCAGTGCTGTTGTGCCTGTAGGTAGGGTGCCAAGGGGCGGTGAAGAGCAGCAAGAGCTTTCAGGGCTGGGCCCTTCCTCGTGGGACAAGTATCCGACCGTTCACCTTTTCAGAAAGAGGCTTGCCGACACTGAGCCCCGTGAGATGTTCCGTCTCTGGGAAAGCACAGATCCCCACTGCTGTTGTGCCTGTAGGTAGGGTGCCAAGGGACGGTGAAGAGCAGCAAGAGCTTTCAGGGCTGGGCCCTTCGTCGTGGGAGAAGGATCCGACCGTTCGCCTTTTCAGAAAGAGGCTTGCCGAGACTGAGCCCCGTGAGATGTTCCGTCTCTGGGAAAGCACAGATCCCCAGTGCTGTTGTGCCTGTAGGTAGGGTGCCAAGGGACAGTGAAGAGCAGCAAGAGCTTTCAGGGCTGGGCCCTTCCTCGGGGGAGAAGGATCCGACCGTTCGCCTTTTCAGAAAGAGGCTTGCCGAGACTGAGCCCCGTGAGATGTTCCGTCTCTGGGAAAGCACAGATCCCCAGTGCTGTTGTGCCTGTAGGTAGGGTGCCAAGGGACGGTGAAGAGCAGCAAGAGCTTTCAGGGCTGGGCCCTTCCTCGTGGGAGAAGGATCCGACCGTTCGCCTTTTCCAAAAAAAAGAGGCTCTGCCGAGGCGTAGCGCCACGAGATGTTCCGTCTCTGCGAAAGCATAGATCCCCAGTGCTGTTGTGCCTGTAGGTAGGGTGCCAAGGGACGGTGAAGAGCAGCAAGAGCTTTCAGGGCTGGGCCCTTCCTCGGGGGAGATGGATCCGACCGTTCGCCTTTTCAGAAAGAGGCTTGCCGAGACTGAGCCCCGTGAGATGTTCCGTCTCTGGGAAAGCACAGATCCCCAGTGCTGTTGTGCCTGTAGGTAGGGTGCCAAGGGACGGTGAAGAGCAGCAAGAGCTTTCAGGGCTGGGCCCTTCCTCGTGGGAGAAGGATCCGACCGTTCGCCTTTTCAGAATGAGGCTTGCTGAGACTGAGCCCCGTGAGATGTTCCGTCTCTGGGAAAGCACAGATCCCCAGTGCTGTTGTGCCTGTAGGTAGGGCCACAAGGGACGGTGAAGAGCAGCAAGAGCTTTCAGGGCTGGGCCCTTCCTCGGGGGAGATGGATCGCACCGTTCGCCTTTTCAGAAAGAGGCTTGCCGAGACTGAGCGCCGTGAGATATTCCGTCTCTGGGAAAGCACAGATCCCCAGTGCTGTTGTGCCTGTAGGTAGGGTGCCAAGGGGCGGTGAAGAGCAGCAAGAGCTTTCAGGGCTGGGCCCTTCCTCGTGGGAGAAGGATCCGACCGTTCGCCTTTTCCAAAAAAAAGAGGCTCTGCCGAGGCGTAGCACCACGAGATGTTCCGTCTTTGCGAAAGCATAGATCCCCAGTGCTGTTGTGCCTGTAGGTAGGGTGCCAAGGGACGGTGAAGAGCAGCAAGAGCTTTCAGGGCTGGGCCCTTCCTCGTGGGAGATGGATCGCACCGTTCGCATTTTCAGAAAGAGGCTTGCCGAGACTGAGCCCCGTGAGATGTTCCGTCTCTGGGAAAGCACAGATCCCCAGTGCTGTTGTGCCTGTAGGTAGGGTGCAAGGGACGGTGAAGAGCAGCAAGAGCTTTCAGGGCTGGGCCCTTCCTCGTGGGAGAAGGATCCGACCGTTCGCCTTTTCAGAAACAGGCTTGCCGAGACTGAGCCCCGTGAGATGTTCCGTCTCTGGGAAAGCACAGATCCCCAGTGCTGTTGTGCCTGTAGGTAGGGCCACAAGGGACGGTGAAGAGCAGCAAGAGCTTTCAGGGCTGGGCCCTTCGTCGGGGGAGATGGATCGCACCGTTCGCCTTTTCAGAAAGAGGCTTGCCGAGACTGAGCGCCGTGAGATATTCCGTCTCTGGGAAAGCACAGATCCCCAGTGCTGTTGTGCCTGTAGGTAGGGTGCCAAGGGGCGGTGAAGAGCAGCAAGAGCTTTCAGGGCTGGGCCCTTCCTCGTGGGAGAAGGATCCGACCGTTCGCCTTTTCAGAAAGAGGCTTGCCGAGACTGAGCCCCGTGAGATGTTCCGTCTCTGGGAAAGCACAGATCCCCACTGCTGTTGTGCCTGTAGGTAGGGTGCCAAGGGGCGGTGAAGAGCAGCAAGAGCTTTCAGGGCTGGGCCCTTCCTCGTGGGACAAGTATCCGACCGTTCACCTTTTCAGAAAGAGGCTTGCCGACACTGAGCCCCGTGAGATGTTCCGTCTCTGGGAAAGCACAGATCCCCACTGCTGTTGTGCCTGTAGGTAGGGTGCCAAGGGACGGTGAAGAGCAGCAAGAGCTTTCAGGGCTGGGCCCTTCGTCGTGGGAGAAGGATCCGACCGTTCGCCTTTTCAGAAAGAGGCTTGCCGAGACTGAGCCCCGTGAGATGTTCCGTCTCTGGGAAAGCACAGATCCCCAGTGCTGTTGTGCCTGTATGTAGGGTGCCAAGGGACAGTGAAGAGCAGCAAGAGCTTTCAGGGCTGGGCCCTTCCTCGTGGGAGAAGGATCCGACCGTTCGCCTTTTCAGAAAGAGGCTTGCCGAGACTGAGCCCCGTGAGATGTTCCGTCTCTGGGAAAGCACAGATCCCCAGTGCTGTTGTGCCTGTAGGTAGGGTGCCAAGGGGCGGTGAAGAGCAGCAAGAGCTTTCAGGGCTGGGCCCTTCCTCGTGGGACAAGTATCCGACCGTTCGCCTTTTCAGAAAGAGGCTTGCCGACACTGAGCGCCGTGAGATGTTCCGTCTCTGGGAAAGCACAGATCCCCACTGCTGTTGTGCCTGTAGGTAGGGTGCCAAGGGACGGTGAAGAGCAGCAAGAGCTTTCAGGGCTGGGCCCTTCGTCGTGGGAGAAGGATCCGACCGTTCGCCTTTTCAGAAAGAGGCTTGCCGAGACTGAGCCCCGTGAGATGTTCCGTCTCTGGGAAAGCACAGATCCCCAGTGCTGTTGTGCCTGTAGGTAGGGTGCCAAGGGACAGTGAAGAGCAGCAAGAGCTTTCAGGGCTGGGCCCTTCCTCGGGGGAGAAGGATCCGACCGTTCGCCTTTTCAGAAAGAGGCTTGCCGAGACTGAGCCCCGTGAGATGTTCCGTCTCTGGGAAAGCACAGATCCCCAGTGCTGTTGTGCCTGTAGGTAGGGTGCCAAGGGGCGGTGAAGAGCAGCAAGAGCTTTCAGGGCTGGGCCCTTCCTCGTGGGACAAGGATCCGACCGTTCGCCTTTTCCAAAAAAAAGAGGCTCTGCCGAGGCGTAGCGCCACGAGATGTTCCGTCTCTGCGAAAGCATAGATCCCCAGTGCTGTTGTGCCTGTAGGTAGGGTGCCAAGGGACGGTGAAGAGCAGCAAGAGCTTTCAGGGCTGGGCCCTTCCTCGGGGGAGATGGATCCGACCGTTCGCCTTTTCAGAAAGAGGCTTGCCGAGACTGAGCCCCGTGAGATGTTCCGTCTCTGGGAAAGCACAGATCCCCACTGCTGTTGTGCCTGTAGGTAGGGTGCTAAGGGACGGTGAAGAGCAGCAAGAGCTTTCAGGGCTGGGCCCTTCCTCGTGGGAGAAGGATCCGACCGTTCGCCTTTTCAGAAAGAGGCTTGCCGAGACTGAGCCCCGTGAGATGTTCCGTCTCTGGGAAAGCACAGATCCCCAGTGCTGTTGTGCCTGTAGGTAGGGCCACAATGGACGGTGAAGAGCAGCAAGAGCTTTCAGGGCTGGGCCCTTCCTCGGGGGAGATGGATCGCACCGTTCGCCTTTTCAGAAAGAGGCTTGCCGAGACTGAGCGCCGTGAGATATTCCGTCTCTGGGAAAGCACAGATCCCCAGTGCTGTTGTGCCTGTAGGTAGGGTGCCAAGGGGCGGTGAAGAGCAGCAAGAGCTTTCAGGGCTGGGCCCTTCCTCGTGGGAGAAGGATCCGACCGTTCGCCTTTTCAGAAAGAGGCTTGCCGAGACTGAGCCCCGTGAGATGTTCCGTCTCTGGGAAAGCACAGATCCCCACTGCTGTTGTGCCTGTAGGTAGGGTGCCAAGGGACGGTGAAGAGCAGCAAGAGCTTTCAGGGCTGGGCCCTTCGTCGTGGGAGAAGGATCCGACCGTTCGCCTTTTCAGAAAGAGGCTTGCCGAGACTGAGCCCCGTGAGATGTTCCGTCTCTGGGAAAGCACAGATCCCCAGTGCTGTTGTGCCTGTATGTAGGGTGCCAAGGGACAGTGAAGAGCAGCAAGAGCTTTCAGGGCTGGGCCCTTCCTCGTGGGAGAAGGATCCGACCGTTCGCCTTTTCAGAAAGAGGCTTGCCGAGACTGAGCCCCGTGAGATGTTCCGTCTCTGGGAAAGCACAGATCCCCAGTGCTGTTGTGCCTGTAGGTAGGGTGCCAAGGGGCGGTGAAGAGCAGCAAGAGCTTTCAGGGCTGGGCCCTTCCTCGTGGGACAAGTATCCGACCGTTCGCCTTTTCAGAAAGAGGCTTGCCGACACTGAGCGCCGTGAGATGTTCCGTCTCTGGGAAAGCACAGATCCCCACTGCTGTTGTGCCTGTAGGTAGGGTGCCAAGGGACGGTGAAGAGCAGCAAGAGCTTTCAGGGCTGGGCCCTTCGTCGTGGGAGAAGGATCCGACCGTTCGCCTTTTCAGAAAGAGGCTTGCCGAGACTGAGCCCCGTGAGATGTTCCGTCTCTGGGAAAGCACAGATCCCCAGTGCTGTTGTGCCTGTAGGTAGGGTGCCAAGGGACAGTGAAGAGCAGCAAGAGCTTTCAGGGCTGGGCCCTTCCTCGGGGGAGAAGGATCCGACCGTTCGCCTTTTCAGAAAGAGGCTTGCCGAGACTGAGCCCCGTGAGATGTTCCGTCTCTGGGAAAGCACAGATCCCCAGTGCTGTTGTGCCTGTAGGTAGGGTGCCAAGGGACAGTGAAGAGCAGCAAGAGCTTTCAGGGCTGGGCCCTTCCTCGGGGGAGAAGGATCCGACCGTTCGCCTTTTCAGAAAGAGGCTTGCCGAGACTGAGCCCCGTGAGATGTTCCGTCTCTGGGAAAGCACAGATCCCCAGTGCTGTTGTGCCTGTAGGTAGGGTGCCAAGGGACGGTGAAGAGCAGCAAGAGCTTTCAGGGCTGGGCCCTTCCTCGTGGGAGAAGGATCCGACCGTTCGCCTTTTCCAAAAAAAAGAGGCTCTGCCGAGGCGTAGCGCCACGAGATGTTCCGTCTCTGCGAAAGCATAGATCCCCAGTGCTGTTGTGCCTGTAGGTAGGGTGCCAAGGGACGGTGAAGAGCAGCAAGAGCTTTCAGGGCTGGGCCCTTCCTCGGGGGAGATGGATCCGACCGTTCGCCTTTTCAGAAAGAGGCTTGCCGAGACTGAGCCCCGTGAGATGTTCCGTCTCTGGGAAAGCACAGATCCCCAGTGCTGTTGTGCCTGTAGGTAGGGTGCCAAGGGACGGTGAAGAGCAGCAAGAGCTTTCAGGGCTGGGCCCTTCCTCGTGGGAGAAGGATCCGACCGTTCGCCTTTTCAGAATGAGGCTTGCTGAGACTGAGCCCCGTGAGATGTTCCGTCTCTGGGAAAGCACAGATCCCCAGTGCTGTTGTGCCTGTAGGTAGGGCCACAAGGGACGGTGAAGAGCAGCAAGAGCTTTCAGGGCTGGGCCCTTCCTCGGGGGAGATGGATCGCACCGTTCGCCTTTTCAGAAAGAGGCTTGCCGAGACTGAGCGCCGTGAGATATTCCGTCTCTGGGAAAGCACAGATCCCCAGTGCTGTTGTGCCTGTAGGTAGGGTGCCAAGGGGCGGTGAAGAGCAGCAAGAGCTTTCAGGGCTGGGCCCTTCCTCGTGGGAGAAGGATCCGACCGTTCGCCTTTTCCAAAAAAAAGAGGCTCTGCCGAGGCGTAGCACCACGAGATGTTCCGTCTTTGCGAAAGCATAGATCCCCAGTGCTGTTGTGCCTGTAGGTAGGGTGCCAAGGGACGGTGAAGAGCAGCAAGAGCTTTCAGGGCTGGGCCCTTCCTCGTGGGAGATGGATCGCACCGTTCGCATTTTCAGAAAGAGGCTTGCCGAGACTGAGCGCCGTGAGATATTCCGTCTCTGGGAAAGCACAGATCCCCAGTGCTGTTGTGCCTGTAGGTAGGGTGCCAAGGGGCGGTGAAGAGCAGCAAGAGCTTTCAGGGCTGGGCCCTTCCTCGTGGGAGAAGGATCCGACCGTTCGCCTTTTCAGAAAGAGGCTTGCCGAGACTGAGCCCCGTGAGATGTTCCGTCTCTGGGAAAGCACAGATCCCCACTGCTGTTGTGCCTGTAGGTAGGGTGCCAAGGGGCGGTGAAGAGCAGCAAGAGCTTTCAGGGCTGGGCCCTTCCTCGTGGGACAAGTATCCGACCGTTCACCTTTTCAGAAAGAGGCTTGCCGACACTGAGCCCCGTGAGATGTTCCGTCTCTGGGAAAGCACAGATCCCCACTGCTGTTGTGCCTGTAGGTAGGGTGCCAAGGGACGGTGAAGAGCAGCAAGAGCTTTCAGGGCTGGGCCCTTCGTCGTGGGAGAAGGATCCGACCGTTCGCCTTTTCAGAAAGAGGCTTGCCGAGACTGAGCCCCGTGAGATGTTCCGTCTCTGGGAAAGCACAGATCCCCAGTGCTGTTGTGCCTGTATGTAGGGTGCCAAGGGACAGTGAAGAGCAGCAAGAGCTTTCAGGGCTGGGCCCTTCCTCGTGGGAGAAGGATCCGACCGTTCGCCTTTTCAGAAAGAGGCTTGCCGAGACTGAGCCCCGTGAGATGTTCCGTCTCTGGGAAAGCACAGATCCCCAGTGCTGTTGTGCCTGTAGGTAGGGTGCCAAGGGGCGGTGAAGAGCAGCAAGAGCTTTCAGGGCTGGGCCCTTCCTCGTGGGACAAGTATCCGACCGTTCGCCTTTTCAGAAAGAGGCTTGCCGACACTGAGCGCCGTGAGATGTTCCGTCTCTGGGAAAGCACAGATCCCCACTGCTGTTGTGCCTGTAGGTAGGGTGCCAAGGGACGGTGAAGAGCAGCAAGAGCTTTCAGGGCTGGGCCCTTCGTCGTGGGAGAAGGATCCGACCGTTCGCCTTTTCAGAAAGAGGCTTGCCGAGACTGAGCCCCGTGAGATGTTCCGTCTCTGGGAAAGCACAGATCCCCAGTGCTGTTGTGCCTGTAGGTAGGGTGCCAAGGGACAGTGAAGAGCAGCAAGAGCTTTCAGGGCTGGGCCCTTCCTCGGGGGAGAAGGATCCGACCGTTCGCCTTTTCAGAAAGAGGCTTGCCGAGACTGAGCCCCGTGAGATGTTCCGTCTCTGGGAAAGCACAGATCCCCAGTGCTGTTGTGCCTGTAGGTAGGGTGCCAAGGGGCGGTGAAGAGCAGCAAGAGCTTTCAGGGCTGGGCCCTTCCTCGTGGGACAAGGATCCGACCGTTCGCCTTTTCCAAAAAAAAGAGGCTCTGCCGAGGCGTAGCGCCACGAGATGTTCCGTCTCTGCGAAAGCATAGATCCCCAGTGCTGTTGTGCCTGTAGGTAGGGTGCCAAGGGACGGTGAAGAGCAGCAAGAGCTTTCAGGGCTGGGCCCTTCCTCGGGGGAGATGGATCCGACCGTTCGCCTTTTCAGAAAGAGGCTTGCCGAGACTGAGCCCCGTGAGATGTTCCGTCTCTGGGAAAGCACAGATCCCCACTGCTGTTGTGCCTGTAGGTAGGGTGCTAAGGGACGGTGAAGAGCAGCAAGAGCTTTCAGGGCTGGGCCCTTCCTCGTGGGAGAAGGATCCGACCGTTCGCCTTTTCAGAAAGAGGCTTGCCGAGACTGAGCCCCGTGAGATGTTCCGTCTCTGGGAAAGCACAGATCCCCAGTGCTGTTGTGCCTGTAGGTAGGGCCACAATGGACGGTGAAGAGCAGCAAGAGCTTTCAGGGCTGGGCCCTTCCTCGGGGGAGATGGATCGCACCGTTCGCCTTTTCAGAAAGAGGCTTGCCGAGACTGAGCGCCGTGAGATATTCCGTCTCTGGGAAAGCACAGATCCCCAGTGCTGTTGTGCCTGTAGGTAGGGTGCCAAGGGGCGGTGAAGAGCAGCAAGAGCTTTCAGGGCTGGGCCCTTCCTCGTGGGAGAAGGATCCGACCGTTCGCCTTTTCAGAAAGAGGCTTGCCGAGACTGAGCCCCGTGAGATGTTCCGTCTCTGGGAAAGCACAGATCCCCACTGCTGTTGTGCCTGTAGGTAGGGTGCCAAGGGACGGTGAAGAGCAGCAAGAGCTTTCAGGGCTGGGCCCTTCGTCGTGGGAGAAGGATCCGACCGTTCGCCTTTTCAGAAAGAGGCTTGCCGAGACTGAGCCCCGTGAGATGTTCCGTCTCTGGGAAAGCACAGATCCCCAGTGCTGTTGTGCCTGTATGTAGGGTGCCAAGGGACAGTGAAGAGCAGCAAGAGCTTTCAGGGCTGGGCCCTTCCTCGTGGGAGAAGGATCCGACCGTTCGCCTTTTCAGAAAGAGGCTTGCCGAGACTGAGCCCCGTGAGATGTTCCGTCTCTGGGAAAGCACAGATCCCCAGTGCTGTTGTGCCTGTAGGTAGGGTGCCAAGGGGCGGTGAAGAGCAGCAAGAGCTTTCAGGGCTGGGCCCTTCCTCGTGGGACAAGTATCCGACCGTTCGCCTTTTCAGAAAGAGGCTTGCCGACACTGAGCGCCGTGAGATGTTCCGTCTCTGGGAAAGCACAGATCCCCACTGCTGTTGTGCCTGTAGGTAGGGTGCCAAGGGACGGTGAAGAGCAGCAAGAGCTTTCAGGGCTGGGCCCTTCGTCGTGGGAGAAGGATCCGACCGTTCGCCTTTTCAGAAAGAGGCTTGCCGAGACTGAGCCCCGTGAGATGTTCCGTCTCTGGGAAAGCACAGATCCCCAGTGCTGTTGTGCCTGTAGGTAGGGTGCCAAGGGACAGTGAAGAGCAGCAAGAGCTTTCAGGGCTGGGCCCTTCCTCGGGGGAGAAGGATCCGACCGTTCGCCTTTTCAGAAAGAGGCTTGCCGAGACTGAGCCCCGTGAGATGTTCCGTCTCTGGGAAAGCACAGATCCCCAGTGCTGTTGTGCCTGTAGGTAGGGTGCCAAGGGGCGGTGAAGAGCAGCAAGAGCTTTCAGGGCTGGGCCCTTCCTCGTGGGACAAGGATCCGACCGTTCGCCTTTTCCAAAAAAAAGAGGCTCTGCCGAGGCGTAGCGCCACGAGATGTTCCGTCTCTGCGAAAGCATAGATCCCCAGTGCTGTTGTGCCTGTAGGTAGGGTGCCAAGGGACGGTGAAGAGCAGCAAGAGCTTTCAGGGCTGGGCCCTTCCTCGGGGGAGATGGATCCGACCGTTCGCCTTTTCAGAAAGAGGCTTGCCGAGACTGAGCCCCGTGAGATGTTCCGTCTCTGGGAAAGCACAGATCCCCACTGCTGTTGTGCCTGTAGGTAGGGTGCTAAGGGACGGTGAAGAGCAGCAAGAGCTTTCAGGGCTGGGCCCTTCCTCGTGGGAGAAGGATCCGACCGTTCGCCTTTTCAGAAAGAGGCTTGCCGAGACTGAGCCCCGTGAGATGTTCCGTCTCTGGGAAAGCACAGATCCCCAGTGCTGTTGTGCCTGTAGGTAGGGCCACAATGGACGGTGAAGAGCAGCAAGAGCTTTCAGGGCTGGGCCCTTCCTCGGGGGAGATGGATCGCACCGTTCGCCTTTTCAGAAAGAGGCTTGCCGAGACTGAGCGCCGTGAGATATTCCGTCTCTGGGAAAGCACAGATCCCCAGTGCTGTTGTGCCTGTAGGTAGGGTGCCAAGGGGCGGTGAAGAGCAGCAAGAGCTTTCAGGGCTGGGCCCTTCCTCGTGGGAGAAGGATCCGACCGTTCGCCTTTTCCAAAAAAAAGAGGCTCTGCCGAGGCATAGCACCACGAGATGTTCCGTCTCTGCGAAAGCATAGATCCCCAGTGCTGTTGTGCCTGTAGGTAGGGTGCCAAGGGACGGTGAAGAGCAGCAAGAGCTTTCAGGGCTGGGCCCTTCCTCGTGGGAGAAGGATCCGACCGTTCGCCTTTTCAGAAAGAGGCTTGCCGAGACTGAGCCCCGTGAGATGTTCCGTCTCTGGGAAAGCACAGATCCCCAGTGCTGTTGTGCCTGTAGGTAGGGTGCCAAGGGGCGGTGAAGAGCAGCAAGAGCTTTCAGGGCTGGGCCCTTCCTCTTGGGCTGGGCCCTTCCTCGTGGGACAAGTATCCGACCGTTCGCCTTTTCAGAAAGAGGCTTGCCGAGACTGAGCCCCGTGAGATGTTCCGTCTCTGGGAAAGCACAGATCCCCACTGCTGTTGTGCCTGTAGGTAGGGTGCCAAGGGACGGTGAAGAGCAGCAAGAGCTTTCAGGGCTGGGCCCTTCCTCGTGGGAGAAGGATCCGACCGTTCGCCTTTTCAGAAAGAGGCTTGCCGAGACTGAGCCCCGTGAGATGTTCCGTCTCTGGGAAAGCACAGATTCCCCAGTGCTGTTGTGCCTGTAGGTAGGGTGCCAAGGGGCGGTGAAGAGCAGCAAGAGCTTTCAGGGCTGGGCCCTTCCTCGTGGGAGAAGGATCCGACCGTTCGCCTTTTCAGAAACAGGCATGCCGAGACTGAGCTCCGTGAGATGTTCCGTCTCTGGGAAAGCACAGATCCCCAGTGCTGTTGTGCCTGTAGGTAGGGTGCCAAGGGACGGTGAAGAGCAGCAAGAGCTTTCAGGGCTGGGCCCTTCCTCAGGGGAGAAGGATCCGACCGTTCGCCTTTTCAGAAAGAGGCTTGCCGAGACTGAGCCCCGTGAGATGTTCCGTCTCTGGGAAAGCACAGATCCCCAGTGCTGTTGTGCCTGTAGGTAGGGTGCCAAGGGGCGGTGAAGAGCAGCAAGAGCTTTCAGGGCTGGGCCCTTCGTCGTGGGGGAAGGATCCGACCGTTCGCCTTTTCCAAAAAAAAGAGGCTCTGCCGAGGCGTAGCGCCACGAGATGTTCCGTCTCTGGGAAAGCACAGATCCCCAGTGCTGTTGTGCCTGTAGGTAGGGTGCCAAGGGACGGTGAAGAGCAGCAAGAGCTTTCAGGGCTGGGCCCTTCGTCGTGGGAGAAGGATCCGACCGTTCGCCTTTTCAGAAAGAGGCTTGCCGAGACTGAGCCCCGTGAGATGTTCCGTCTCTGGGAAAGCACAGATCCCCAGTGCTGTTGTGCCTGTAGGTAGGGTGCCAAGGGGCGGTGAAGAGCAGCAAGAGCTTTCAGGGCTGGGCCCTTCCTCGTGGGACAAGTATCCGACCGTTCACCTTTTCAGAAAGAGGCTTGCCGACACTGAGCCCCGTGAGATGTTCCGTCTCTGGGAAAGCACAGATCCCCAGTGCTGTTGTGCCTGTAGGTAGGGTGCCAAGGGACGGTGAAGAGCAGCAAGAGCTTTCAGGGCTGGGCCCTTCCTCGTGGGAGAAGGATCCGACCGTTCGCCTTTTCAGAAAGAGGCTTGCCGAGACTGAGCCCCGTGAGATGTTCCGTCTCTGGGAAAGCACAGATCCCCAGTGCTGTTGTGCCTGTATGTAGGGTGCCAAGGGACAGTGAAGAGCAGCAAGAGCTTTCAGGGCTGGGCCCTTCCTCGTGGGAGAAGGATCCGACCGTTCGCCTTTTCAGAAAGAGGCTTGCCGAGACTGAGCCCCGTGAGATGTTCCGTCTCTGGGAAAGCACAGATCCCCAGTGCTGTTGTGCCTGTAGGTAGGGTGCCAAGGGGCGGTGAAGAGCAGCAAGAGCTTTCAGGGCTGGGCCCTTCCTCGTGGGAGAAGGATCCGACCGTTCGCCTTTTCCAAAAAAAAGAGGCTCTGCCGAGGCGTAGCGCCACGAGATGTTCCGTCTCTGCGAAAGCATAGATCCCCAGTGCTGTTGTGCCTGTAGGTAGGGTGCCAAGGGACGGTGAAGAGCAGCAAGAGCTTTCAGGGCTGGGCCCTTCCTCGGGGGAGATGGATCCGACCGTTCGCCTTTTCAGAAAGAGGCTTGCCGAGACTGAGCCCCGTGAGATGTTCCGTCTCTGGGAAAGCACAGATCCCCAGTGCTGTTGTGCCTGTAGGTAGGGTGCCAAGGGACGGTGAAGAGCAGCAAGAGCTTTCAGGGCTGGGCCCTTCCTCGTGGGAGAAGGATCCGACCGTTCGCCTTTTCAGAAAGAGGATTGCCGAGACTGAGCCCCGTGAGATGTTCCGTCTCTGGGAAAGCACAGATCCCCAGTGCTGTTGTGCCTGTAGGTAGGGCCACAATGGACGGTGAAGAGCAGCAAGAGCTTTCAGGGCTGGGCCCTTCCTCGGGGGAGATGGATCGCACCGTTCGCCTTTTCAGAAAGAGGCTTGCCGAGACTGAGCGCCGTGAGATATTCCGTCTCTGGGAAAGCACAGATTCCCCAGTGCTGTTGTGCCTGTAGGTAGGGTGCCAAGGGGCGGTGAAGAGCAGCAAGAGCTTTCAGGGCTGGGCCCTTCCTCGTGGGAGAAGGATCCGACCGTTCGCCTTTTCCAAAAAAAAGAGGCTCTGCCGAGGCATAGCACCACGAGATGTTCCGTCTCTGCGAAAGCATAGATCCCCAGTGCTGTTGTGCCTGTAGGTAGGGTGCCAAGGGACGGTGAAGAGCAGCAAGAGCTTTCAGGGCTGGGCCCTTCCTCGTGGGAGAAGGATCCGACCGTTCGCCTTTTCAGAAAGAGGCTTGCCGAGACTGAGCCCCGTGAGATGTTCCGTCTCTGGGAAAGCAGAGATCCCCAGTGCTGTTGTGCCTGTAGGTAGGGTGCCAAGGGGCGGTGAAGAGCAGCAAGAGCTTTCAGGGCTGGGCCCTTCCTCGTGGGACAAGTATCCGACCGTTCGCCTTTTCAGAAACAGGCATGCCGAGACTGAGCTCCGTGAGATGTTCCGTCTCTGGGAAAGCACAGATCCCCAGTGCTGTTGTGCCTGTAGGTAGGGTGCCAAGGGACGGTGAAGAGCAGCAAGAGCTTTCAGGGCTGGGCCCTTCCTCAGGGGAGAAGGATCCGACCGTTCGCCTTTTCAGAAAGAGGCTTGCCGAGACTGAGCGCCGTGAGATGTTCCGTCTCTGGGAAAGCACAGATCCCCAGTGCTGTTGTGCCTGTAGGTAGGGTGCCAAGGGGCGGTGAAGAGCAGCAAGAGCTTTCAGGGCTGGGCCCTTCGTATTGGGGGAAGGATCCGACCGTTCGCCTTTTCCAAAAAAAAGAGGCTCTGCCGAGGCGTAGCGCCACGAGATGTTCCGTCTCTGGGAAAGCACAGATCCCCAGTGCTGTTGTGCCTGTAGGTAGGGTGCCAAGGGACGGTGAAGAGCAGCAAGAGCTTTCAGGGCTGGGCCCTTCCTCGTGGGAGAAGGATCCGACCGTTCGCCTTTTCAGAAAGAGGCTTGCCGAGACTGAGCCCCGTGAGATGTTCCGTCTCTGGGAAAGCACAGATCCCCAGTGCTGTTGTGCCTGTAGGTAGGGTGCCAAGGGGCGGTGAAGAGCAGCAAGAGCTTTCAGGGCTGGGCCCTTCGTCGTGGGAGAAGGATCCGACCGTTCACCTTTTCAGAAAGAGGCTTGCCGAGACTGAGCCCCGTGAGATGTTCCGTCTCTGGGAAAGCACAGATCCCCAGTTTTGTTGTGCCTGTAGGTAGGGTGCCAAGGGACAGTGAAGAGCAGCAAGAGCTTTCAGGGCTGGGCCCTTCCTCGTGGGAGAAGGATCCGACCGTTCGCCTTTTCAGAAAGAGGCTTGCCGAGACTGAGCCCCGTGAGATGTTCCGTCTCTGGGAAAGCACAGATCCCCAGTGCTGTTGTGCCTGTAGGTAGGGTGCCAAGGGACGGTGAAGAGCAGCAAGAGCTTTCAGGGCTGGGCCCTTCCTCGTGGGAGAAGGATCCGACCGTTCGCCTTTTCCAAAAAAAAGAGGCTCTGCCGAGGCGTAGCACCACGAGATGTTCCGTCTTTGCGAAAGCATAGATCCCCAGTGCTGTTGTGCCTGTAGGTAGGGTGCCAAGGGACGGTGAAGAGCAGCAAGAGCTTTCAGGGCTGGGCCCTTCCTCGGGGGAGATGGATCGCACCGTTCGCCTTTTCAGAAAGAGGCTTGCCGAGACTGAGCCCCGTGAGATGTTCCGTCTCTGGGAAAGCACAGATCCCCAGTGCTGTTGTGCCTGTAGGTAGGGTGCAAGGGACGGTGAAGAGCAGCAAGAGCTTTCAGGGCTGGGCCCTTCCTCGTGGGAGAAGGATCCGACCGTTCGCCTTTTCAGAAACAGGCTTGCCGAGACTGAGCCCCGTGAGATGTTCCGTCTCTGGGAAAGCACAGATCCCCAGTGCTGTTGTGCCTGTAGGTAGGGCCACAAGGGACGGTGAAGAGCAGCAAGAGCTTTCAGGGCTGGGCCCTTCGTCGGGGGAGATGGATCGCACCGTTCGCCTTTTCAGAAAGAGGCTTGCCGAGACTGAGCGCCGTGAGATATTCCGTCTCTGGGAAAGCACAGATCCCCAGTGCTGTTGTGCCTGTAGGTAGGGTGCCAAGGGGCGGTGAAGAGCAGCAAGAGCTTTCAGGGCTGGGCCCTTCCTCGTGGGAGAAGGATCCGACCGTTCGCCTTTTCAGAAAGAGGCTTGCCGAGACTGAGCCCCATGAGATGTTCCGTCTCTGGGAAAGCACAGATCCCCAGTGCTGTTGTGCCTGTAGGTAGGGTGCCAAGGGGCGGTGAACAGCAGCAAGAGCTTTCAGGGCTGGGCCCTTCCTCGTGGGCTGGGCCCTTCCTCGTGGGACAAATATCCGACCGTTCGCCTTTTCAGAAAGAGGCTTGCCGAGACTGAGCCCCGTGAGATGTTCCGTCTCTGGGAAAGCACAGATCCCCAGTGCTGTTGTGCCTGTAGGTAGGGTGCCAAGGGACGGTGAAGAGCAGCAAGAGCTTTCAGGGCTGGGCCCTTCCTCGTGGGAGAAGGATCCGACCGTTCGCCTTTTCAGAAAGAGGCTTGCCGAGACTGAGCCCCGTGAGATGTTCCGTCTCTGGGAAAGCACAGATCCCCAGTGCTGTTGTGCCTGTAGGTAGGGTGCCAAGGGGCGGTGAAGAGCAGCAAGAGCTTTCAGGGCTGGGCCCTTCCTCGTGGGACAAGTATCCGACCGTTCGCCTTTTCACAAAGAGGCTTGCCGAGACTGAGCCCCGTGATATGTTCCGTCTCTGGGAAAGCACAGATCCCCAGTGCTGTTGTGCCTGTAGGTAGGGTGCCAAGGGACGGTGAAGAGCAGCAAGAGCTTTCAGGGCTGGGCCCTTCCTCGTGGGAGAAGGATCCGACCGTTCGCCTTTTCAGAAAGAGGCTTGCCGAGACTGAGCGCCGTGAGATGTTCAGTCTCTGGGAAAGCACAGATCCCCAGTGCTTTTGTGCCTGTAGGTAGGGTGCCAAGGGGCGGTGAAGAGCAGCAAGAGCTTTCAGGGCTGGGCCCTTCGTCGTGGGAGAAGGATCCGACCGTTCACTTTTCATAAAGAGGCTTGCCGAGACTGAGCCCCGTGAGATGTTCCGTCTCTGGGAAAGCACAGATCCCCAGTGCTGTTGTGCCTGTAGGTAGGGTGCCAAGGGACAGTGAAGAGCAGCAAGAGCTTTCAGGGCTGGGCCCTTCCTCGTGGGAGAAGGATCCGACCGTTCGCCTTTTCCAAAAAAAAGATGCTCTGCCGAGGCGTAGCGCCACGAGACGTTCCGTCTCTGGGAAAGCACAGATCCCCAGTGCTGTTGTGCCTGTAGGTAGGGTGCCAAGGGACGGTGAAGAGCAGCAAGAGCTTTCAGGGCTGGGCCCTTCCTCGTGGGAGAAGGATCCGACCGTTCGCCTTTTCCAAAAAAAAGAGGCTCTGCCAAGGCGTAGCACCACGAGATGTTCCGTCTTTGCGAAAGCATAGATCCCCAGTGCTGTTGGGCCTGTAGGTAGGGTGCCAAGGGGCGGTGAAGAGCAGCAAGAGCTTTCAGGGCTGGGCCCTTCCTCGTGGGAGATGGATCGCACCGTTCGCCTTTTCAGAAAGAGGCTTGCCGAGACTGAGCCCCGTGAGATGTTCCGTCTCTGGGAAAGCACAGATCCCCAGTGCTGTTGTGCCTGTAGGTAGGGTGCCAAGGGACGGTGAAGAGCAGCAAGAGCTTTCAGGGCTGGGCCCTTCCTCGTGGGAGAAGGATCCGACCGTTCGCCTTTTCAGAAACAGGCTTGCCGAGACTGAGCCCCGTGAGATGTTCCGTCTCTGGGAAAGCACAGATCCCCAGTGCTGTTGTGCCTGTAGGTAGGGCCACAAGGGACGGTGAAGAGCAGCAAGAGCTTTCAGGGCTGCGCCCTTCCTCGGGGGAGATGGATCGCACCGTTCGCCTTTTCAGAAAGAGGCTTGCCGAGACTGAGCGCCGTGAGATATTCCGTCTCTGGGAAAGCACAGATCCCCAGTGCTGTTGTGCCTGTAGGTAGGGTGCCAAGGGGCGGTGAAGAGCAGCAAGAGCTTTCAGGGCTGGGCCCTTCCTCGTGGGAGAAGGATCCGACCGTTCGCCTTTTAAAAAAAAAAGAGGCTCTGCCGAGGCGTAGCACCACGAGATGTTCCGTCTCTGCGAAAGCATAGATCCCCAGTGCTGTTGTGCCTGTAGGTAGGGTGCCAAGGGACGGTGAAGAGCAGCAAGAGCTTTCAGGGCTGGGCCCTTCCTCGTGGGAGAAGGATCCGACCGTTCGCCTTTTCAGAAAGAGGCTTGCCGAGACTGAGCCCCATGAGATGTTCCGTCTCTGGGAAAGCACAGATCCCCAGTGCTGTTGTGCCTGTAGGTAGGGTGCCAAGGGGCGGTGAACAGCAGCAAGAGCTTTCACGGCTGGGCCCTTCCTCGTGGGCTGGGCCCTTTTTCGTGGGACAAATATCCGACCGTTCGCCTTTTCAGAAAGAGGCTTGCCGAGACTGAGCCCCGTGAGATGTTCCGTCTCTGGGAAAGCACAGATCCCCAGTGCTGTTGTGCCTGTAGGTAGGGTGCCAAGGGACGGTGAAGAGCAGCAAGAGCTTTCAGGGCTGGGCCCTTCCTCGTGGGAGAAGGATCCGACCGTTCGCCTTTTCAGAAAGAGGCTTGCCGAGACTGAGCCCCGTGAGATGTTCCGTCTCTGGGAAAGCACAGATCCCCAGTGCTGTTGTGCCTGTAGGTAGGGCCACAAGGGACGGTGAAGAGCAGCAAGAGCTTTCAGGGCTGGGCCCTTCCTCGTGGGACAAGTATCCGACCGTTCGCCTTTTCACAAAGAGGCTTGCCGAGACTGAGCCCCGTGATATGTTCCGTCTCTGGGAAAGCACAGATCCCCAGTGCTGTTGTGCCTGTAGGTAGGGTGCCAAGGGACGGTGAAGAGCAGCAAGAGCTTTCAGGGCTGGGCCCTTCGTCGTGGGAGAAGGATCCGACCGTTCGCCTTTTCCAAAAAAAAGATGCTCTGCCGAGGCGTAGCGCCACGAGACGTTCCGTCTCTGGGAAAGCACAGATCCCCAGTGCTGTTGTGCCTGTAGGTACGGTGCCAAGGGGCGGTGAAGAGCAGCAAGAGCTTTCAGGGCTGGGCCCTTCCTCGTGGGAGCAGGATCCGACCGTTCGCCTTTTCAGAAAGAGGCTTGCCGAGACTGAGCCCCGTGAGATGTTCCGTCTCTGGGAAAGCACAGATCCCCACTGCTGTTGTGCCTGTAGGTAGGGTGCCAAGGGACGGTGAAGAGCAGCAAGAGCTTTCAGGGCTGGGCCCTTCCTCGTGGGAGAAGGATCCGACCGTTCGCCTTTTCAGAAAGAGGCTTGCCGAGACTGAGCCCCGTGAGATGTTCCGTCTCTGGGAAAGCACAGATCCCCAGTGCTGTTGTGCCTGTAGGTAGGGTGCCAAGGGGCGGTGAAGAGCAGCAAGAGCTTTCAGGGCTGGGCCCTTCCTCGGGGGAGATGGATCGCACCGTTCGCCTTTTCAGAAAGAGGCTTGCCGAGACTGAGCGCCGTGAGATATTCCGTCTCTGGGAAAGCACAGATCCCCAGTGCTGTTGTGCCTGTAGGTAGGGTGCCAAGGGACGGTGAAGAGCAGCAAGAGCTTTCAGGGCTGGGCCCTTCCTCGTGGGACAAGTATCCGACCGTTCGCCTTTTCAGAAAGAGGCTTGCCGAGACTGAGCCCCGTGAGATATTCCGTCTCTGGGAAAGCACAGATCCCCAGTGCTGTTGTGCCTGTAGGTAGGGTGTCAAGGGGCGGTGAAGAGCAGCAAGAGCTTTCAGGGCTGGGCCCTTCCTCGGGGGACAAGTATCCGACCGTTCGCCTTTTCAGAAAGAGGCTTGCCGAGACTGAGCCCCGTGAGATGTTCCGTCTCTGGGAAAGCACAGATCCCCAGTGCTGTTGTGCCTGTAGGTAGGGTGCCAAGGGACGGTGAAGAGCAGCAAGAGCTTTCAGGGCTGGGCCCTTCCTCGTGGGAGAAGGATCCGACCGTTCGCCTTTTCAGAAAGAGGCTTGCCGAGACTGAGCCCCGTGAGATGTTCCGTCTCTGGGAAAGCACAGATCCCCAGTGCTGTTGTGCCTGTAGGTAGGGTGCCAAGGGACGGTGAAGAGCAGCAAGAGCTTTCAGGGCTGGGCCCTTCCTCGTGGGAGAAGGATCCGACCGTTCGCCTTTTCAGAAAGAGGCTTGCCGAGACTGAGCGCCGTGAGATGTTCAGTCTCTGGGAAAGCACAGATCCCCAGTGCTTTTGTGCCTGTAGGTAGGGTGCCAAGGGGCGGTGAAGAGCAGCAAGAGCTTTCAGGGCTGGGCCCTTCGTCGTGGGAGAAGGATCCGACCGTTCACTTTTCATAAAGAGGCTTGCCGAGACTGAGCCCCGTGAGATGTTCCGTCTCTGGGAAAGCACAGATCCCCAGTGCTGTTGTGCCTGTAGGTAGGGTGCCAAGGGACAGTGAAGAGCAGCAAGAGCTTTCAGGGCTGGGCCCTTCCTCGTGGGAGAAGGATCCGACCGTTCGCCTTTTCCAAAAAAAAGATGCTCTGCCGAGGCGTAGCGCCACGAGACGTTCCGTCTCTGGGAAAGCACAGATCCCCAGTGCTGTTGTGCCTGTAGGTAGGGTGCCAAGGGACGGTGAAGAGCAGCAAGAGCTTTCAGGGCTGGGCCCTTCCTCGTGGGAGAAGGATCCGACCGTTCGCCTTTTCCAAAAAAAAGAGGCTCTGCCAAGGCGTAGCACCACGAGATGTTCCGTCTTTGCGAAAGCATAGATCCCCAGTGCTGTTGGGCCTGTAGGTAGGGTGCCAAGGGGCGGTGAAGAGCAGCAAGAGCTTTCAGGGCTGGGCCCTTCCTCGTGGGAGATGGATCGCACCGTTCGCCTTTTCAGAAAGAGGCTTGCCGAGACTGAGCCCCGTGAGATGTTCCGTCTCTGGGAAAGCACAGATCCCCAGTGCTGTTGTGCCTGTAGGTAGGGTGCCAAGGGACGGTGAAGAGCAGCAAGAGCTTTCAGGGCTGGGCCCTTCCTCGTGGGAGAAGGATCCGACCGTTCGCCTTTTCAGAAACAGGCTTGCCGAGACTGAGCCCCGTGAGATGTTCCGTCTCTGGGAAAGCACAGATCCCCAGTGCTGTTGTGCCTGTAGGTAGGGCCACAAGGGACGGTGAAGAGCAGCAAGAGCTTTCAGGGCTGCGCCCTTCCTCGGGGGAGATGGATCGCACCGTTCGCCTTTTCAGAAAGAGGCTTGCCGAGACTGAGCGCCGTGAGATATTCCGTCTCTGGGAAAGCACAGATCCCCAGTGCTGTTGTGCCTGTAGGTAGGGTGCCAAGGGGCGGTGAAGAGCAGCAAGAGCTTTCAGGGCTGGGCCCTTCCTCGTGGGAGAAGGATCCGACCGTTCGCCTTTTAAAAAAAAAAGAGGCTCTGCCGAGGCGTAGCACCACGAGATGTTCCGTCTCTGCGAAAGCATAGATCCCCAGTGCTGTTGTGCCTGTAGGTAGGGTGCCAAGGGACGGTGAAGAGCAGCAAGAGCTTTCAGGGCTGGGCCCTTCCTCGTGGGAGAAGGATCCGACCGTTCGCCTTTTCAGAAAGAGGCTTGCCGAGACTGAGCCCCATGAGATGTTCCGTCTCTGGGAAAGCACAGATCCCCAGTGCTGTTGTGCCTGTAGGTAGGGTGCCAAGGGGCGGTGAACAGCAGCAAGAGCTTTCACGGCTGGGCCCTTCCTCGTGGGCTGGGCCCTTTTTCGTGGGACAAATATCCGACCGTTCGCCTTTTCAGAAAGAGGCTTGCCGAGACTGAGCCCCGTGAGATGTTCCGTCTCTGGGAAAGCACAGATCCCCAGTGCTGTTGTGCCTGTAGGTAGGGTGCCAAGGGACGGTGAAGAGCAGCAAGAGCTTTCAGGGCTGGGCCCTTCCTCGTGGGAGAAGGATCCGACCGTTCGCCTTTTCAGAAAGAGGCTTGCCGAGACTGAGCCCCGTGAGATGTTCCGTCTCTGGGAAAGCACAGATCCCCAGTGCTGTTGTGCCTGTAGGTAGGGCCACAAGGGACGGTGAAGAGCAGCAAGAGCTTTCAGGGCTGGGCCCTTCCTCGTGGGACAAGTATCCGACCGTTCGCCTTTTCACAAAGAGGCTTGCCGAGACTGAGCCCCGTGATATGTTCCGTCTCTGGGAAAGCACAGATCCCCAGTGCTGTTGTGCCTGTAGGTAGGGTGCCAAGGGACGGTGAAGAGCAGCAAGAGCTTTCAGGGCTGGGCCCTTCCTCGTGGGAGAAGGATCCGACCGTTCGCCTTTTCCAAAAAAAAGATGCTCTGCCGAGGCGTAGCGCCACGAGACGTTCCGTCTCTGGGAAAGCACAGATCCCCAGTGCTGTTGTGCCTGTAGGTAGGGTGCCAAGGGGCGGTGAAGAGCAGCAAGAGCTTTCAGGGCTGGGCCCTTCCTCGTGGGAGCAGGATCCGACCGTTCGCCTTTTCAGAAAGAGGCTTGCCGAGACTGAGCCCCGTGAGATGTTCCGTCTCTGGGAAAGCACAGATCCCCACTGCTGTTGTGCCTGTAGGTAGGGTGCCAAGGGACGGTGAAGAGCAGCAAGAGCTTTCAGGGCTGGGCCCTTCCTCGTGGGAGAAGGATCCGACCGTTCGCCTTTTCAGAAAGAGGCTTGCCGAGACTGAGCCCCGTGAGATGTTCCGTCTCTGGGAAAGCACAGATCCCCAGTGCTGTTGTGCCTGTAGGTAGGGTGCCAAGGGGCGGTGAAGAGCAGCAAGAGCTTTCAGGGCTGGGCCCTTCCTCGGGGGAGATGGATCGCACCGTTCGCCTTTTCAGAAAGAGGCTTGCCGAGACTGAGCGCCGTGAGATATTCCGTCTCTGGGAAAGCACAGATCCCCAGTGCTGTTGTGCCTGTAGGTAGGGTGCCAAGGGACGGTGAAGAGCAGCAAGAGCTTTCAGGGCTGGGCCCTTCCTCGTGGGACAAGTATCCGACCGTTCGCCTTTTCAGAAAGAGGCTTGCCGAGACTGAGCCCCGTGAGATATTCCGTCTCTGGGAAAGCACAGATCCCCAGTGCTGTTGTGCCTGTAGGTAGGGTGTCAAGGGGCGGTGAAGAGCAGCAAGAGCTTTCAGGGCTGGGCCCTTCCTCGGGGGACAAGTATCCGACCGTTCGCCTTTTCAGAAAGAGGCTTGCCGAGACTGAGCCCCGTGAGATGTTCCGTCTCTGGGAAAGCACAGATCCCCAGTGCTGTTGTGCCTGTAGGTAGGGTGCCAAGGGACGGTGAAGAGCAGCAAGAGCTTTCAGGGCTGGGCCCTTCCTCGTGGGAGAAGGATCCGACCGTTCGCCTTTTCAGAAAGAGGCTTGCCGAGACTGAGCCCCGTGAGATGTTCCGTCTCTGGGAAAGCACAGATCCCCAGTGCTGTTGTGCCTGTAGGTAGGGTGCCAAGGGACGGTGAAGAGCAGCAAGAGCTTTCAGGGCTGGGCCCTTCCTCGTGGGAGAAGGATCCGACCGTTCGCCTTTTCAGAAAGAGGCTTGCCGAGACTGAGCGCCGTGAGATGTTCCGTCTCTGGGAAAGCACAGATCCCCAGTGCTGTTGTGCCTGTAGGTAGGGCCACAAGGGACAGTGAAGAGCAGCAAGAGCTTTCAGGGCTGGGCCCTTCCTCGGGGGAGAAGGATCCGACCGTTCGCCTTTTCCAAAAAAAAGAGGCTCTGCCGAGGCGTAGCGCCACGAGACGTTCCGTCTCTGGGAAAGCACAGATCCCCAGTGCTGTTGTGCCTGTAGGTAGGGTGCCAAGGGGCGGTGAAGAGCAGCAAGAGCTTTCAGGGCTGGGCCCTTCCTCGTGGGAGCAGGATCCGACCGTTCGCCTTTTCAGAAAGAGGCTTGCCGAGACTGAGCCCCGTGAGATGTTCCGTCTCTGGGAAAGCACAGATCCCCAGTGCTGTTGTGCCTGTAGGTAGGGTGCCAAGGGACGGTGAAGAGCAGCAAGAGCTTTCAGGGCTGGGCCCTTCCTCGTGGGACAAGTATCCGACCGTTCGCCTTTTCAGAAAGAGGCTTGCCGAGACTGAGCCCCGTGAGATATTCCGTCTCTGGGAAAGCACAGATCCCCAGTGCTGTTGTGCCTGTAGGTAGGGTGCCAAGGGACGGTGAAGAGCAGCAAGAGCTTTCAGGGCTGGGCCCTTCCTTGTGGGAGAAGGATCCGACCGTTCGCCTTTTCAGAAAGAGGCTTGCCGAGACTGAGCCCCGTGAGATGTTCCGTCTCTGGGAAAGCACAGATCCCCAGTGCTGTTGTGCCTGTAGGTAGGGTGCCAAGGGGCGGTGAAGAGCAGCAAGAGCTTTCAGGGCTGGGCCCTTCCTCGGGGGAGATGGATCGCACCGTTCGCCTTTTCAGAAAGAGGCTTGCCGAGACTGAGCGCCGTGAGATATTCCGTCTCTGGGAAAGCACAGATCCCCACTGCTGTTGTGCCTGTAGGTAGGGTGCCAAGGGACGGTGAAGAGCAGCAAGAGCTTTCAGGGCTGGGCCCTTCCTCGTGGGACAAGTATCCGACCGTTCGCCTTTTCAGAAAGAGGCTTGCCGAGACTGAGCCCCGTGAGATATTCCGTCTCTGGGAAAGCACAGATCCCCAGTGCTGTTGTGCCTGTAGGTAGGGTGCCAAGGGGCGGTGAAGAGCAGCAAGAGCTTTCAGGGCTGGGCCCTTCCTCGGGGGACAAGTATCAGACCGTTCGCCTTTTCAGAAAGAGGCTTGCCGAGACTGAGCCCCGTGAGATGTTCCGTCTCTGGGAAAGCACAGATCCCCAGTGCTGTTGTGCCTGTAGGTAGGGTGCCAAGGGGCGGTGAAGAGCAGCAAGAGCTTTCAGGGCTGGGCCCTTCCTCGTGGGAGAAGGATCCGACCGTTCGCCTTTTCAGAAAGAGGCTTGCCGAGACTGAGCCCCGTGAGATGTTCCGTCTCTGGGAAAGCACAGATCCCCAGTGCTGTTGTGCCTGTAGGTAGGGTGCCAAGGGACGGTGAACAGCAGCAAGAGCTTTCAGGGCTGGGCCCTTCCTCGGGGGAGATGGATCGCACCGTTCGCCTTTTCAGAAAGAGGCTTGCCGAGACTGAGCCCCGTGAGATGTTCCGTCTCTGGGAAAGCACAGATCCCCACTGCTGTTGTGCCTGTAGGTAGGGTGCAAGGGACGGTGAAGAGCAGCAAGAGCTTTCAGGGCTGGGCCCTTCGTCGGGGGAGATGGATCGCACCGTTCGCCTTTTCAGAAAGAGGCTTGCCGAGACTGAGCGCCGTGAGATATTCCGTCTCTGGGAAAGCACAGTACCCAGTGCTGTTGTGCCTGTAGGTAGGGTGCCAAGGGGCGGTGAAGAGCAGCAAGAGCTTTCAGGGCTGGGCCCTTCCTCGGGGGAGAAGGATCCGACCGTTCACCTTTTCCAAAAAAAAGAGGCTCTGCCGAGACGTAGCACCACGAGATGTTCCGTCTCTGCGAAAGCATAGATCCCCAGTGCTGTTGTGCCTGTAGGTAGGGTGCCAAGGGACGGTGAAGAGCAGCAAGAGCTTTCAGGGCTGGGCCCTTCCTCGTGGGAGAAGGATCCGACCGTTCGCCTTTTCAGAAAGAGGCTTGCCGAGACTGAGCCCCGTGAGATGTTCCGTCTCTGGGAAAGCACAGATCCCCAGTGCTGTTGTGCCTGTAGGTAGGGTGCCAAGGGACAGTGAAGAGCAGCAAGAGCTTTCAGGGCTGGGCCCTTCCTCGTGGGAGAAGGATCCGACCGTTCGCCTTTTCAGAAAGAGGCTTGCCGAGACTGAGCCCCGTGAGATGTTCCGTCTCTGGGAAAGCACAGATCCCCAGTGCTGTTGTGCCTGTAGGTAGGGTGCCAAGGCGCGGTGAAGAGCAGCAAGAGCTTTCAGGGCTGGGCCCTTCCTCGTGGGAGAAGGATCCGACCGTTCGCCTTTTCCAAAAAAAAGAGGCTCTGCCGAGGCGTAGCGCCACGAGATGTTCCGTCTCTGCGAAAGCATAGATCCCCAGTGCTGTTGTGCCTGTAGGTAGGGTGCCAAGGGACGGTGAAGAGCAGCAAGAGCTTTCAGGGCTGGGCCCTTCCTCGGGGGAGATGGATCGCACCGTTCGCCTTTTCAGAAAGAGGCTTGCCGAGACTGAGCCCCGTGAGATGTTCCGTCTCTGGGAAAGCACAGATCCCCAGTGCTGTTGTGCCTGTAGGTAGGGTGCCAAGGGACGGTGAAGAGCAGCAAGAGCTTTCAGGGCTGGGCCCTTCCTCGTGGGAGAAGGATCCGACCGTTCGCCTTTTCAGAAAGAGGCTTGCCGAGACTGAGCCCCGTGAGATGTTCCGTCTCTGGGAAAGCACAGATCCCCAGTGCTGTTGTGCCTGTAGGTAAGGCCACAAGGGACGGTGTAGAGCAGCAAGAGCTTTCAGGGCTGGGCCCTTCCTCGGGGGAGATGGATCGCACCGTTCGCCTTTTCAGAAAGAGGCTTGCCGAGACTGAGCGCCGTGAGATATTCCGTCTCTGGGAAAGCACAGTACCCAGTGCTGTTGTGCCTGTAGGTAGGGTGCCAAGGGGCGGTGAAGAGCAGCAAGAGCTTTCAGGGCTGGGCCCTTCCTCGTGGGAGAAGGATCAGACCGTTCGCCTTTTCCAAAAAAAAGAGGCTCTGCCGAGGCGTAGCACCACGAGATGTTCCGTCTCTGCGAAAGCATAGATCCCCAGTGCTGTTGTGCCTGTAGGTAGGGTGCCAAGGGACGGTGAAGAGCAGCAAGAGCTTTCAGGGCTGGGCCCTTCCTCGTGGGAGAAGGATCCGACCGTTCGCCTTTTCAGAAAGAGGCTTGCCGAGACTGAGCCCCGTGAGATGTTCCGTCTCTGGGAAAGCACAGATCCCCAGTGCTGTTGTGCCTGTAGGTAGGGCCACAAGGGACGGTGAAGAGCAGCAAGAGCTTTCAGGGCTGCGCCCTTCCTCGTGGGCTGGGCCCTTCCTCGTGGGACAAGTATCCGACCGTTCGCCTTTTCAGAAAGAGGCTTGCCGAGGCTGAGCCCCGTGAGATGTTCCGTCTCTGGGAAAGCACAGATCCCCAGTGCTGTTGTGCCTGTAGGTAGGGTGCCAAGGGACGGTGAAGAGCAGCAAGAGCTTTCAGGGCTGGGCCCTTCCTCGTGGGAGAAGGATCCGACCGTTCGCCTTTTCAGAAAGAGGCTTGCCGAGACTGAGCCCCGTGAGATGTTCCGTCTCTGGGAAAGCACAGATCCCCAGTGCTGTTGTGCCTGTAGGTAGGGTGCCAAGGGACGGTGAAGAGCAGCAAGAGCTTTCAGGGCTGGGCCCTTCCTCGGGGGAGAAGGATCCGACCGTTCGCCTTTTCAGAAAGAGGCTTGCCGAGACTGAGCCCCGTGAGATGTTCCGTCTCTGGGAAAGCACAGATCCCCAGTGCTGTTGTGCCTGTAGGTAGGGTGCCAAGGGGCGGTGAAGAGCAGCAAGAGCTTTCAGGGCTGGGCCCTTCCTCGTGGGAGATGGATCCGACCGTTCGCCTTTTCAGAAAGAGGCTTGCCGAGACTGAGCCCCGTGAGATGTTCCGTCTCTGGGAAAGCACAGATCCCCAGTGCTGTTGTGCCTGTAGGTAGGGTGCAAGGGACGGTGAAGAGCAGCAAGAGCTTTCAGGGCTGGGCCCTTCCTCGTGGGAGAAGGATCCGACCGTTCGCCTTTTCAGAAACAGGCTTGCCGAGACTGAGCCCCGTGAGATGTTCCGTCTCTGGGAAAGCACAGATCCCCAGTGCTGTTGTGCCTGTAGGTAGGGCCACAAGGGACGGTGAAGAGCAGCAAGAGCTTTCAGGGCTGGGCCCTTCGTCGGGGGAGATGGATCGCACCGTTCGCCTTTTCAGAAAGAGGCTTGCCGAGACTGAGCGCCGTGAGATATTCCGTCTCTGGGAAAGCACAGATCCCCAGTGCTGTTGTGCCTGTAGGTAGGGTGCCAAGGGGCGGTGAAGAGCAGCAAGAGCTTTCAGGGCTGGGCCCTTCCTCGTGGGAGAAGGATCCGACCGTTCGCCTTTTCAGAAAGAGGCTTGCCGAGACTGAGCCCCGTGAGATGTTCCGTCTCTGGGAAAGCACAGATCCCCAGTGCTGTTGTGCCTGTAGGTAGGGTGCCAAGGGGCGGTGAAGAGCAGCAAGAGCTTTCAGGGCTGGGCCCTTCCTCGTGGGACAAGTATCCGACCGTTCACCTTTTCAGAAAGAGGCTTGCCGACACTGAGCCCCGTGAGATGTTCCGTCTCTGGGAAAGCACAGATCCCCACTGCTGTTGTGCCTGTAGGTAGGGTGCCAAGGGACGGTGAAGAGCAGCAAGAGCTTTCAGGGCTGGGCCCTTCGTCGTGGGAGAATGATCCGACCGTTCGCCTTTTCAGAAAGAGGCTTGCCGAGACTGAGCCCCGTGAGATGTTCCGTCTCTGGGAAAGCACAGATCCCCAGTGCTGTTGTGCCTGTATGTAGGGTGCCAAGGGACAGTGAAGAGCAGCAAGAGCTTTCAGGGCTGGGCCCTTCCTCGTGGGAGAAGGATCCGACCGTTCGCCTTTTCAGAAAGAGGCTTGCCGAGACTGAGCCCCGTGAGATGTTCTGTCTCTGGGAAAGCACAGATCCCCAGTGCTGTTGTGCCTGTAGGTAGGGTGCCAAGGGACGGTGAAGAGCAGCAAGAGCTTTCAGGGCTGGGCCCTTCCTCGTGGGACAAGTATCCGACCGTTCACCTTTTCAGAAAGAGGCTTGCCGACACTGAGCCCCGTGAGATGTTCCGTCTCTGGGAAAGCACAGATCCCCAGTGCTGTTGTGCCTGTAGGTAGGGTGCCAAGGGACGGTGAAGAGCAGCAAGAGCTTTCAGGGCTGGGCCCTTCGTCGTGGGAGAAGGATCCGACCGTTCGCCTTTTCAGAAAGAGGCTTGCCGAGACTGAGCCCCGTGAGATGTTCCGTCTCTGGGAAAGCACAGATCCCCAGTGCTGTTGTGCCTGTATGTAGGGTGCCAAGGGACAGTGAAGAGCAGCAAGAGCTTTCAGGGCTGGGCCCTTCCTCGTGGGAGAAGGATCCGACCGTTCGCCTTTTCAGAAAGAGGCTTGCCGAGACTGAGCCCCGTGAGATGTTCCGTCTCTGGGAAAGCACAGATCCCCAGTGCTGTTGTGCCTGTAGGTAGGGTGCCAAGGGGCGGTGAAGAGCAGCAAGAGCTTTCAGGGCTGGGCCCTTCCTCGTGGGAGAAGGATCCGACCGTTCGCCTTTTCCAAAAAAAAGAGGCTCTGCCGAGGCGTAGCGCCACGAGATGTTCCGTCTCTGCGAAAGCATAGATCCCCAGTGCTGTTGTGCCTGTAGGTAGGGTGCCAAGGGACGGTGAAGAGCAGCAAGAGCTTTCAGGGCTGGGCCCTTCCTCGGGGGAGATGGATCCGACCGTTCGCCTTTTCAGAAAGAGGCTTGCCGAGACTGAGCCCCGTGAGATGTTCCGTCTCTGGGAAAGCACAGATCCCCACTGCTGTTGTGCCTGTAGGTAGGGTGCCAAGGGACCGTGAAGAGCAGCAAGAGCTTTCAGGGCTGGGCCCTTCCTCGTGGGAGAAGGATCCGACCGTTCGCCTTTTCAGAAAGAGGCTTGCCGAGACTGAGCCCCGTGAGATGTTCCGTCTCTGGGAAAGCACAGATCCCCAGTGCTGTTGTGCCTGTAGGTAGGGCCACAATGGACGGTGAAGAGCAGCAAGAGCTTTCAGGGCTGGGCCCTTCCTCGGGGGAGATGGATCGCACCGTTCGCCTTTTCAGAAAGAGGCTTGCCGAGACTGAGCGCCATGAGATATTCCGTCTCTGGGAAAGCACAGATCCCCAGTGCTGTTGTGCCTGTAGGTAGGGTGCCAAGGGGCGGTGAAGAGCAGCAAGAGCTTTCAGGGCTGGGCCCTTCCTCGTGGGAGAAGGATCCGACCGTTCGCCTTTTCCAAAAAAAAGAGGCTCTGCCGAGGCATAGCACCACGAGATGTTCCGTCTCTGCGAAAGCATAGATCCCCAGTGCTGTTGTGCCTGTAGGTAGGGTGCCAAGGGACGGTGAAGAGCAGCAAGAGCTTTCAGGGCTGGGCCCTTCGTCGTGGGAGAAGGATCCGACCGTTCGCCTTTTCAGAAAGAGGCTTGCCGAGACTGAGCCCCGTGAGATGTTCCGTCTCTGGGAAAGCAGAGATCCCCAGTGCTGTTGTGCCTGTAGGTAGGGTGCCAAGGGGCGGTGAAGAGCAGCAAGAGCTTTCAGGGCTGGGCCCTTCCTCTTGGGCTGGGCCCTTCCTCGTGGGACAAGTATCCGACCGTTCGCCTTTTCAGAAAGAGGCTTGCCGAGACTGAGCCCCGTGAGATGTTCCGTCTCTGGGAAAGCACAGATCCCCAGTGCTGTTGTGCCTGTAGGTAGGGTGCCAAGGGACGGTGAAGAGCAGCAAGAGCTTTCAGGGCTGGGCCCTTCCTCATGGGAGAAGGATCCGACCGTTCGCCTTTTCAGAAAGAGGCTTGCCGAGACTGAGCCCCGTGAGATGTTCCGTCTCTGGGAAAGCACAGATCCCCAGTGCTGTTGTGCCTGTAGGTAGGGTGCCAAGGGGCGGTGAAGAGCAGCAAGAGCTTTCAGGGCTGGGCCCTTCCTCGTGGGAGAAGGATCCGACCGTTCGCCTTTTCAGAAACAGGCATGCCGAGACTGAGCTCCGTGAGATGTTCCGTCTCTGGGAAAGCACAGATCCCCAGTGCTGTTGTGCCTGTAGGTAGGGTGCCAAGGGACGGTGAAGAGCAGCAAGAGCTTTCAGGGCTGGGCCCTTCCTCAGGGGAGAAGGATCCGACCGTTCGCCTTTTCAGAAAGAGGCTTGCCGAGACTGAGCCCCGTGAGATGTTCCGTCTCTGGGAAAGCACAGATCCCCAGTGCTGTTGTGCCTGTAGGTAGGGTGCCAAGGGACGGTGAAGAGCAGCAAGAGCTTTCAGGGCTGGGCCCTTCGTCGTGGGGGAAGGATCCGACCGTTCGCCTTTTCCAAAAAAAAGAGGCTCTGCCGAGGCGTAGCGCCACGAGATGTTCCGTCTCTGGGAAAGCACAGATCCCCAGTGCTGTTGTGCCTGTAGGTAGGGTGCCAAGGGACGGTGAAGAGCAGCAAGAGCTTTCAGGGCTGGGCCCTTCGTCGTGGGAGAAGGATCCGACCGTTCGCCTTTTCAGAAAGAGGCTTGCCGAGACTGAGCCCCGTGAGATGTTCCGTCTCTGGGAAAGCACAGATCCCCAGTGCTGTTGTGCCTGTAGGTAGGGTGCCAAGGGGCGGTGAAGAGCAGCAAGAGCTTTCAGGGCTGGGCCCTTCGTCGTGGGAGAAGGATCCGACCGTTCACCTTTTCAGAAAGAGGCTTGCCGTGACTGAGCCCCGTGAGATGTTCCGTCTCTGGGAAAGCACAGATCCCCAGTGCTGTTGTGCCTGTAGGTAGGGCCACAAGGGACGGTGAAGAGCAGCAAGAGCTTTCAGGGCTGGGCCCTTCCTCGGGGGAGATGGATCGCACCGTTCGCCTTTTCAGAAAGAGGCTTGCCGAGACTGAGCGCCGTGAGATATTCCGTCTCTGGGAAAGCACAGATCCCCAGTGCTGTTGTGCCTGTAGGTAGGGTGCCAAGGGACGGTGAAGAGCAGCAAGAGCTTTCAGGGCTGGGCCCTTCCTCGTGGGAGAAGGATCCGACCGTTCGCCTTTTCAGAAAGAGGCTTGCCGAGACTGAGCCCCGTGAGATGTTCCGTCTCTGGGAAAGCACAGATCCCCAGTGCTGTTGTGCCTGTAGGTAGGGCCACAATGGACGGTGAAGAGCAGCAAGAGCTTTCAGGGCTGGGCCCTTCCTCGGGGGAGATGGATCGCACCGTTCGCCTTTTCAGAAAGAGGCTTGCCGAGACTGAGCGCCATGAGATATTCCGTCTCTGGGAAAGCACAGATCCCCAGTGCTGTTGTGCCTGTAGGTAGGGTGCCAAGGGGCGGTGAAGAGCAGCAAGAGCTTTCAGGGCTGGGCCCTTCCTCGTGGGAGAAGGATCCGACCGTTCGCCTTTTCCAAAAAAAAGAGGCTCTGCCGAGGCATAGCACCACGAGATGTTCCGTCTCTGCGAAAGCATAGATCCCCAGTGCTGTTGTGCCTGTAGGTAGGGTGCCAAGGGACGGTGAAGAGCAGCAAGAGCTTTCAGGGCTGGGCCCTTCGTCGTGGGAGAAGGATCCGACCGTTCGCCTTTTCAGAAAGAGGCTTGCCGAGACTGAGCCCCGTGAGATGTTCCGTCTCTGGGAAAGCAGAGATCCCCAGTGCTGTTGTGCCTGTAGGTAGGGTGCCAAGGGGCGGTGAAGAGCAGCAAGAGCTTTCAGGGCTGGGCCCTTCCTCTTGGGCTGGGCCCTTCCTCGTGGGACAAGGATCCGACCGTTCGCCTTTTCAGAAAGAGGCTTGCCGAGACTGAGCCCCGTGAGATGTTCCGTCTCTGGGAAAGCACAGATCCCCACTGCTGTTGTGCCTGTAGGTAGGGTGCCAAGGGACGGTGAAGAGCAGCAAGAGCTTTCAGGGCTGGGCCCTTCCTCATGGGAGAAGGATCCGACCGTTCGCCTTTTCAGAAAGAGGCTTGCCGAGACTGAGCCCCGTGAGATGTTCCGTCTCTGGGAAAGCACAGATCCCCAGTGCTGTTGTGCCTGTAGGTAGGGTGCCAAGGGGCGGTGAAGAGCAGCAAGAGCTTTCAGGGCTGGGCCCTTCCTCGTGGGAGAAGGATCCGACCGTTCGCCTTTTCAGAAACAGGCATGCCGAGACTGAGCTCCGTGAGATGTTCCGTCTCTGGGAAAGCACAGATCCCCAGTGCTGTTGTGCCTGTAGGTAGGGTGCCAAGGGACGGTGAAGAGCAGCAAGAGCTTTCAGGGCTGGGCCCTTCCTCAGGGGAGAAGGATCCGACCGTTCGCCTTTTCAGAAAGAGGCTTGCCGAGACTGAGCCCCGTGAGATGTTCCGTCTCTGGGAAAGCACAGATCCCCAGTGCTGTTGTGCCTGTAGGTAGGGTGCCAAGGGGCGGTGAAGAGCAGCAAGAGCTTTCAGGGCTGGGCCCTTCGTCGTGGGAGAAGGATCCGACCGTTCACCTTTTCAGAAAGAGGCTTGCCGAGACTGAGCCCCGTGAGATGTTCCGTCTCTGGGAAAGCACAGATCCCCAGTGCTGTTGTGCCTGTAGGTAGGGTGCAAGGGACGGTGAAGAGCAGCAAGAGCTTTCAGGGCTGGGCCCTTCGTCGGGGGAGATGGATCGCACCGTTCGCCTTTTCAGAAAGAGGCTTGCCGAGACTGAGCGCCGTGAGATATTCCGTCTCTGGGAAAGCACAGATCCCCAGTGCTGTTGTGCCTGTAGGTAGGGTGCCAAGGGGCGGTGAAGAGCAGCAAGAGCTTTCAGGGCTGGGCCCTTCCTCGTGGGACAAGTATCCGACCGTTCACCTTTTCAGAAAGAGGCTTGCCGACACTGAGCCCCGTGAGATGTTCCGTCTCTGGGAAAGCACAGATCCCCAGTGCTGTTGTGCCTGTAGGTAGGGTGCCAAGGGACGGTGAAGAGCAGCAAGAGCTTTCAGGGCTGGGCCCTTCGTCGTGGGAGAAGGATCCGACCGTTCGCCTTTTCAGAAAGAGGCTTGCCGAGACTGAGCCCCGTGAGATGTTCCGTCTCTGGGAAAGCACAGATCCCCAGTGCTGTTGTGCCTGTAGGTAGGGTGCCAAGGGACAGTGAAGAGCAGCAAGAGCTTTCAGGGCTGGGCCCTTCCTCGTGGGAGAAGGATCCGACCGTTCGCCTTTTCAGAAAGAGGCTTGCCGAGACTGAGCCCCGTGAGATGTTCCGTCTCTGGGAAAGCACAGATCCCCAGTGCTGTTGTGCCTGTAGGTAGGGTGCCAAGGGACGGTGAAGAGCAGCAAGAGCTTTCAGGGCTGGGCCCTTCCTCGTGGGAGAAGGATCCGACCGTTCGCCTTTTCCAAAAAAAAGAGGCTCTGCCGAGGCGTAGCGCCACGAGATGTTCCGTCTTTGCGAAAGCATAGATCCCCAGTGCTGTTGTGCCTGTAGGTAGGGTGCCAAGGGACGGTGAAGAGCAGCAAGAGCTTTCAGGGCTGGGCCCTTCCTCGGGGGAGATGGATCGCACCGTTCGCCTTTTCAGAAAGAGGCTTGCCGAGACTGAGCCCCGTGAGATGTTCCGTCTCTGGGAAAGCACAGATCCCCAGTGCTGTTGTGCCTGTAGGTAGGGTGCAAGGGACGGTGAAGAGCAGCAAGAGCTTTCAGGGCTGGGCCCTTCCTCGTGGGAGAAGGATCCGACCGTTCGCCTTTTCAGAAAGAGGCTTGCCGAGACTGAGCCCCGTGAGATGTTCCGTCTCTGGGAAAGCACAGATCCCCAGTGCTGTTGTGCCTGTAGGTAGGGCCACAAGGGACGGTGAAGAGCAGCAAGAGCTTTCAGGGCTGGGCCCTTCCTCGGGGGAGATGGATCGCACCGTTCGCCTTTTCAGAAAGAGGCTTGCCGATACTGAGCGCCGTGAGATATTCCGTCTCTGGGAAAGCACAGATCCCCAGTGCTGTTGTGCCTGTAGGTAGGGTGCCAAGGGGCGGTGAAGAGCAGCAAGAGCTTTCAGGGCTGGGCCCTTCCTCGTGGGAGAAGGATCCGACCGTTCGCCTTTTAAAAAAAAAAGAGGCTCTGCCGAGGCGTAGCACCACGAGATGTTCCGTCTCTGCGAAAGCATAGATCCCCAGTGCTGTTGTGCCTGTAGGTAGGGTGCCAAGGGGCGGTGAACAGCAGCAAGAGCTTTCAGGGCTGGGCCCTTCCTCGTGGGCTGGGCCCTTCCTCGTGGGACAAATATCCGACCGTTCGCCTTTTCAGAAAGAGGCTTGCCGAGACTGAGCCCCGTGAGATGTTCCGTCTCTGGGAAAGCACAGATCCCCAGTGCTGTTGTGCCTGTAGGTAGGGTGCCAAGGGACGGTGAAGAGCAGCAAGAGCTTTCAGGGCTGGGCCCTTCCTCGTGGGAGAAGGATCCGACCGTTCGCCTTTTCAGAAAGAGGCTTGCCGAGACTGAGCCCCGTGAGATGTTCCGTCTCTGGGAAAGCACAGATCCCCAGTGCTGTTGTGCCTGTAGGTAGGGTGCCAAGGGGCGGTGAAGAGCAGCAAGAGCTTTCAGGGCTGGGCCCTTCCTCGTGGGACAAGTATCCGACCGTTCGCCTTTTCACAAAGAGGCTTGCCGAGACTGAGCCCCGTGATATGTTCCGTCTCTGGGAAAGCACAGATCCCCAGTGCTGTTGTGCCTGTAGGTAGGGTGCCAAGGGACGGTGAAGAGCAGCAAGAGCTTTCAGGGCTGGGCCCTTCCTCGTGGGAGAAGGATCCGACCGTTCGCCTTTTCAGAAAGAGGCTTGCCGAGACTGAGCCCCGTGAGATGTTCCGTCTCTGGGAAAGCACAGATCCCCAGTCCTTTTGTGCCTGTAGGTAGGGTGCCAAGGGGCGGTGAAGAGCAGCAAGAGCTTTCAGGGCTGGGCCCTTCGTCGTGGGAGAAGGATCCGACCGTTCACTTTTCATAAAGAGGCTTGCCGAGACTGAGCCCCGTGAGATGTTCCGTCTCTGGGAAAGCACAGATCCCCAGTGCTGTTGTGCCTGTAGGTAGGGTGCAAGGGACGGTGAAGAGCAGCAAGAGCTTTCAGGGCTGGGCCCTTCCTCGTGGGAGAAGGATCCGACCGTTCGCCTTTTCAGAAACAGGCTTGCCGAGACTGAGCCCCGTGAGATGTTCCGTCTCTGGGAAAGCACAGATCCCCAGTGCTGTTGTGCCTGTAGGTAGGGCCACAAGGGACGGTGAAGAGCAGCAAGAGCTTTCAGGGCTGGGCCCTTCGTCGGGGGAGATGGATCGCACCGTTCGCCTTTTCAGAAAGAGGCTTGCCGAGACTGAGCGCCACGAGATGTTCCGTCTCTGGGAAAGCACAGATCCCCAGTGCTGTTGTGCCTGTAGGTAGGGTGCCAAGGGACGGTGAAGAGCAGCAAGAGCTTTCAGGGCTGGGCCCTTCCTCGTGGGAGAAGGATCCGACCGTTCGCCTTTTAAAAAAAAAAGAGGCTCTGCCGAGGCGTAGCACCACGAGATGTTCCGTCTCTGCGAAAGCATAGATCCCCAGTGCTGTTGTGCCTGTAGGTAGGGTGCCAAGGGACGGTGAAGAGCAGCAAGAGCTTTCAGGGCTGGGCCCTTCCTCGTGGGAGAAGGATCCGACCGTTCGCCTTTTCAGAAAGAGGCTTGCCGAGACTGAGCCCCGTGAGATGTTCCGTCTCTGGGAAAGCACAGATCCCCAGTGCTGTTGTGCCTGTAGGTAGGGTGCCAAGGGGCGGTGAAGAGCAGCAAGAGCTTTCAGGGCTGGGCCCTTCGTCGTGGGAGAAGGATCCGACCGTTCGCCTTTTCAGAAAGAGGCTTGCCGAGACTGAGCCCCGTGAGATGTTCCGTCTCTGGGAAAGCACAGATCCCCAGTGCTGTTGTGCCTGTAGGTAGGGTGCCAAGGGGCGGTGAAGAGCAGCAAGAGCTTTCAGGGCTGGGCCCTTCCTCGTGGGACAAGTATCCGACCGTTCGCCTTTTCACAAAGAGGCTTGCCGAGACTGAGCCCCGTGATATGTTCCGTCTCTGGGAAAGCACAGATCCCCAGTGCTGTTGTGCCTGTAGGTAGGGTGCCAAGGGACGGTGAAGAGCAGCAAGAGCTTTCAGGGCTGGGCCCTTCCTCGTGGGAGAAGGATCCGACCGTTCGCCTTTTCCAAAAAAAAGAGGCTCTGCCGAGGCGTAGCGCCACGAGACGTTCCGTCTCTGGGAAAGCACAGATCCCCAGTGCTGTTGTGCCTGTAGGTAGGGTGCCAAGGGGCGGTGAAGAGCAGCAAGAGCTTTCAGGGCTGGGCCCTTCCTCGTGGGAGAAGGATCCGACCGTTCGCCTTTTCAGAAAGAGGCTTGCCGAGACTGAGCCCCGTGAGATGTTCCGTCTCTGGGAAAGCACAGATCCCCACTGCTGTTGTGCCTGTAGGTAGGGTGCCAAGGGACGGTGAAGAGCAGCAAGAGCTTTCAGGGCTGGGCCCTTCCTCGTGGGACAAGGATCCGACCGTTCGCCTTTTCAGAAAGAGGCTTGCCGAGACTGAGCCCCGTGAGATGTTCCGTCTCTGGGAAAGCACAGATCCCCAGTGCTGTTGTGCCTGTAGGTAGGCTGCCAAGGGGCGGTGAAGAGCAGCAAGAGCTTTCAGGGCTGGGCCCTTCCTCGTGGGACAAGTATCCGACCGTTCACCTTTTCAGAAAGAGGCTTGCCGACACTGAGCCCCGTGAGATGTTCCGTCTCTGGGAAAGCACAGATCCCCAGTGCTGTTGTGCCTGTAGGTAGGGTGCCAAGGGACGGTGAAGAGCAGCAAGAGCTTTCAGGGCTGGGCCCTTCGTCGTGGGAGAAGGATCCGACCGTTCGCCTTTTCAGAAAGAGGCTTGCCGAGACTGAGCCCCGTGAGATGTTCCGTCTCTGGGAAAGCACAGATCCCCAGTGCTGTTGTGCCTGTAGGTAGGGTGCCAAGGGACAGTGAAGAGCAGCAAGAGCTTTCAGGGCTGGGCCCTTCCTCGTGGGAGAAGGATCCGACCGTTCGCCTTTTCAGAAAGAGGCTTGCCGAGACTGAGCCCCGTGAGATGTTCCGTCTCTGGGAAAGCACAGATCCCCAGTGCTGTTGTGCCTGTAGGTAGGGTGCCAAGGGACGGTGAAGAGCAGCAAGAGCTTTCAGGGCTGGGCCCTTCCTCGTGGGAGAAGGATCCGACCGTTCGCCTTTTCCAAAAAAAAGAGGCTCTGCCGAGGCGTAGCGCCACGAGATGTTCCGTCTTTGCGAAAGCATAGATCCCCAGTGCTGTTGTGCCTGTAGGTAGGGTGCCAAGGGACGGTGAAGAGCAGCAAGAGCTTTCAGGGCTGGGCCCTTCCTCGGGGGAGATGGATCGCACCGTTCGCCTTTTCAGAAAGAGGCTTGCCGAGACTGAGCCCCGTGAGATGTTCCGTCTCTGGGAAAGCACAGATCCCCAGTGCTGTTGTGCCTGTAGGTAGGGTGCAAGGGACGGTGAAGAGCAGCAAGAGCTTTCAGGGCTGGGCCCTTCCTCGTGGGAGAAGGATCCGACCGTTCGCCTTTTCAGAAAGAGGCTTGCCGAGACTGAGCCCCGTGAGATGTTCCGTCTCTGGGAAAGCACAGATCCCCAGTGCTGTTGTGCCTGTAGGTAGGGCCACAAGGGACGGTGAAGAGCAGCAAGAGCTTTCAGGGCTGGGCCCTTCCTCGGGGGAGATGGATCGCACCGTTCGCCTTTTCAGAAAGAGGCTTGCCGATACTGAGCGCCGTGAGATATTCCGTCTCTGGGAAAGCACAGATCCCCAGTGCTGTTGTGCCTGTAGGTAGGGTGCCAAGGGGCGGTGAAGAGCAGCAAGAGCTTTCAGGGCTGGGCCCTTCCTCGTGGGAGAAGGATCCGACCGTTCGCCTTTTAAAAAAAAAAGAGGCTCTGCCGAGGCGTAGCACCACGAGATGTTCCGTCTCTGCGAAAGCATAGATCCCCAGTGCTGTTGTGCCTGTAGGTAGGGTGCCAAGGGGCGGTGAACAGCAGCAAGAGCTTTCAGGGCTGGGCCCTTCCTCGTGGGCTGGGCCCTTCCTCGTGGGACAAATATCCGACCGTTCGCCTTTTCAGAAAGAGGCTTGCCGAGACTGAGCCCCGTGAGATGTTCCGTCTCTGGGAAAGCACAGATCCCCAGTGCTGTTGTGCCTGTAGGTAGGGTGCCAAGGGACGGTGAAGAGCAGCAAGAGCTTTCAGGGCTGGGCCCTTCCTCGTGGGAGAAGGATCCGACCGTTCGCCTTTTCAGAAAGAGGCTTGCCGAGACTGAGCCCCGTGAGATGTTCCGTCTCTGGGAAAGCACAGATCCCCAGTGCTGTTGTGCCTGTAGGTAGGGTGCCAAGGGGCGGTGAAGAGCAGCAAGAGCTTTCAGGGCTGGGCCCTTCCTCGTGGGACAAGTATCCGACCGTTCGCCTTTTCACAAAGAGGCTTGCCGAGACTGAGCCCCGTGATATGTTCCGTCTCTGGGAAAGCACAGATCCCCAGTGCTGTTGTGCCTGTAGGTAGGGTGCCAAGGGACGGTGAAGAGCAGCAAGAGCTTTCAGGGCTGGGCCCTTCCTCGTGGGAGAAGGATCCGACCGTTCGCCTTTTCAGAAAGAGGCTTGCCGAGACTGAGCCCCGTGAGATGTTCCGTCTCTGGGAAAGCACAGATCCCCAGTCCTTTTGTGCCTGTAGGTAGGGTGCCAAGGGGCGGTGAAGAGCAGCAAGAGCTTTCAGGGCTGGGCCCTTCGTCGTGGGAGAAGGATCCGACCGTTCACTTTTCATAAAGAGGCTTGCCGAGACTGAGCCCCGTGAGATGTTCCGTCTCTGGGAAAGCACAGATCCCCAGTGCTGTTGTGCCTGTAGGTAGGGTGCAAGGGACGGTGAAGAGCAGCAAGAGCTTTCAGGGCTGGGCCCTTCCTCGTGGGAGAAGGATCCGACCGTTCGCCTTTTCAGAAACAGGCTTGCCGAGACTGAGCCCCGTGAGATGTTCCGTCTCTGGGAAAGCACAGATCCCCAGTGCTGTTGTGCCTGTAGGTAGGGCCACAAGGGACGGTGAAGAGCAGCAAGAGCTTTCAGGGCTGGGCCCTTCGTCGGGGGAGATGGATCGCACCGTTCGCCTTTTCAGAAAGAGGCTTGCCGAGACTGAGCGCCACGAGATGTTCCGTCTCTGGGAAAGCACAGATCCCCAGTGCTGTTGTGCCTGTAGGTAGGGTGCCAAGGGACGGTGAAGAGCAGCAAGAGCTTTCAGGGCTGGGCCCTTCCTCGTGGGAGAAGGATCCGACCGTTCGCCTTTTAAAAAAAAAAGAGGCTCTGCCGAGGCGTAGCACCACGAGATGTTCCGTCTCTGCGAAAGCATAGATCCCCAGTGCTGTTGTGCCTGTAGGTAGGGTGCCAAGGGACGGTGAAGAGCAGCAAGAGCTTTCAGGGCTGGGCCCTTCCTCGTGGGAGAAGGATCCGACCGTTCGCCTTTTCAGAAAGAGGCTTGCCGAGACTGAGCCCCGTGAGATGTTCCGTCTCTGGGAAAGCACAGATCCCCAGTGCTGTTGTGCCTGTAGGTAGGGTGCCAAGGGGCGGTGAAGAGCAGCAAGAGCTTTCAGGGCTGGGCCCTTCGTCGTGGGAGAAGGATCCGACCGTTCGCCTTTTCAGAAAGAGGCTTGCCGAGACTGAGCCCCGTGAGATGTTCCGTCTCTGGGAAAGCACAGATCCCCAGTGCTGTTGTGCCTGTAGGTAGGGTGCCAAGGGGCGGTGAAGAGCAGCAAGAGCTTTCAGGGCTGGGCCCTTCCTCGTGGGACAAGTATCCGACCGTTCGCCTTTTCACAAAGAGGCTTGCCGAGACTGAGCCCCGTGATATGTTCCGTCTCTGGGAAAGCACAGATCCCCAGTGCTGTTGTGCCTGTAGGTAGGGTGCCAAGGGACGGTGAAGAGCAGCAAGAGCTTTCAGGGCTGGGCCCTTCCTCGTGGGAGAAGGATCCGACCGTTCGCCTTTTCCAAAAAAAAGAGGCTCTGCCGAGGCGTAGCGCCACGAGACGTTCCGTCTCTGGGAAAGCACAGATCCCCAGTGCTGTTGTGCCTGTAGGTAGGGTGCCAAGGGGCGGTGAAGAGCAGCAAGAGCTTTCAGGGCTGGGCCCTTCCTCGTGGGAGAAGGATCCGACCGTTCGCCTTTTCAGAAAGAGGCTTGCCGAGACTGAGCCCCGTGAGATGTTCCGTCTCTGGGAAAGCACAGATCCCCACTGCTGTTGTGCCTGTAGGTAGGGTGCCAAGGGACGGTGAAGAGCAGCAAGAGCTTTCAGGGCTGGGCCCTTCCTCGTGGGACAAGGATCCGACCGTTCGCCTTTTCAGAAAGAGGCTTGCCGAGACTGAGCCCCGTGAGATGTTCCGTCTCTGGGAAAGCACAGATCCCCAGTGCTGTTGTGCCTGTAGGTAGGGTGCCAAGGGGCGGTGAAGAGCAGCAAGAGCTTTCAGGGCTGGGCCCTTCCTCGGGGGAGATGGATCGCACCGTTCGCCTTTTCAGAAAGAGGCTTGCCGAGACTGAGCGCCGTGAGATATTCCGTCTTTGGGAAAGCACAGATCCCCACTGCTGTTGTGCCTGTAGGTAGGGTGCCAAGGGACGGTGAAGAGCAGCAAGAGCTTTCAGGGCTGGGCCCTTCCTCGTGGGACAAGTATCCGACCGTTCGCCTTTTCAGAAAGAGGCTTGCCGAGACTGAGCCCCGTGAGATATTCCGTCTCTGGGAAAGCACAGATCCCCAGTGCTGTTGTGCCTGTAGGTAGGGTGCCAAGGGGCGGTGAAGAGCAGCAAGAGCTTTCAGGGCTGGGCCCTTCCTCGGGGGACAAGTATCCGACCGTTCGCCTTTTCAGAAAGAGGCTTGCCGAGACTGAGCCCCGTGAGATGTTCCGTCTCTGGGAAAGCACAGATCCCCAGTGCTGTTGTGCCTGTAGGTAGGGTGCCAAGGGACGGTGAAGAGCAGCAAGAGCTTTCAGGGCTGGGCCCTTCCTCGTGGGAGAAGGATCCGACCGTTCGCCTTTTCAGAAAGAGGCTTGCCGAGACTGAGCCCCGTGAGATGTTCCGTCTCTGGGAAAGCACAGATCCCCAGTGCTGTTGTGCCTGTAGGTAGGGTGCCAAGGGACGGTGAAGAGCAGCAAGAGCTTTCAGGGCTGGGCCCTTCCTCGTGGGAGAAGGATCCGACCGTTCGCCTTTTCAGAAAGAGGCTTGCCGAGACTGAGCGCCGTGAGATGTTCCGTCTCTGGGAAAGCACAGATCCCCAGTGCTGTTGTGCCTGTAGGTAGGGCCACAAGGGACGGTGAAGAGCAGCAAGAGCTTTCAGGGCTGGGCCCTTCCTCGGGGGAGAAGGATCCGACCGTTCGCCTTTTCCAAAAAAAAGAGGCTCTGCCGAGGCGTAGCGCCACGAGACGTTCCGTCTCTGGGAAAGCACAGATCCCCAGTGCTGTTGTGCCTGTAGGTAGGGTGCCAAGGGGCGGTGAAGAGCAGCAAGAGCTTTCAGGGCTGGGCCCTTCCTCTTGGGCTGGGCCCTTCCTCGTGGGACAAGTATCCGACCGTTCGCCTTTTCAGAAAGAGGCTTGCCGAGACTGAGCCCCGTGAGATGTTCCGTCTCTGGGAAAGCACAGATCCCCACTGCTGTTGTGCCTGTAGGTAGGGTGCCAAGGGACGGTGAAGAGCAGCAAGAGCTTTCAGGGCTGGGCCCTTCCTCATGGGAGAAGGATCCGACCGTTCGCCTTTTCAGAAAGAGGCTTGCCGAGACTGAGCCCCGTGAGATGTTCCGTCTCTGGGAAAGCACAGATCCCCAGTGCTGTTGTGCCTGTAGGTAGGGTGCCAAGGGGCGGTGAAGAGCAGCAAGAGCTTTCAGGGCTGGGCCCTTCCTCGTGGGAGAAGGATCCGACCGTTCGCCTTTTCAGAAACAGGCATGCCGAGACTGAGCTCCGTGAGATGTTCCGTCTCTGGGAAAGCACAGATCCCCAGTGCTGTTGTGCCTGTAGGTAGGGTGCCAAGGGACGGTGAAGAGCAGCAAGAGCTTTCAGGGCTGGGCCCTTCCTCAGGGGAGAAGGATCCGACCGTTCGCCTTTTCAGAAAGAGGCTTGCCGAGACTGAGCCCCGTGAGATGTTCCGTCTCTGGGAAAGCACAGATCCCCAGTGCTGTTGTGCCTGTAGGTAGGGTGCCAAGGGGCGGTGAAGAGCAGCAAGAGCTTTCAGGGCTGGGCCCTTCGTCGTGGGAGAAGGATCCGACCGTTCACCTTTTCAGAAAGAGGCTTGCCGAGACTGAGCCCCGTGAGATGTTCCGTCTCTGGGAAAGCACAGATCCCCAGTGCTGTTTTGCCTGTAGGTAGGGTGCAAGGGACGGTGAAGAGCAGCAAGAGCTTTCAGGGCTGGGCCCTTCGTCGGGGGAGATGGATCGCACCGTTCGCCTTTTCAGAAAGAGGCTTGCCGAGACTGAGCGCCGTGAGATATTCCGTCTCTGGGAAAGCACAGATCCCCAGTGCTGTTGTGCCTGTAGGTAGGGTGCCAAGGGGCGGTGAAGAGCAGCAAGAGCTTTCAGGGCTGGGCCCTTCCTCGTGGGACAAGTATCCGACCGTTCACCTTTTCAGAAAGAGGCTTGCCGACACTGAGCCCCGTGAGATGTTCCGTCTCTGGGAAAGCACAGATCCCCAGTGCTGTTGTGCCTGTAGGTAGGGTGCCAAGGGACGGTGAAGAGCAGCAAGAGCTTTCAGGGCTGGGCCCTTCGTCGTGGGAGAAGGATCCGACCGTTCGCCTTTTCAGAAAGAGGCTTGCCGAGACTGAGCCCCGTGAGATGTTCCGTCTCTGGGAAAGCACAGATCCCCAGTGCTGTTGTGCCTGTAGGTAGGGTGCCAAGGGACAGTGAAGAGCAGCAAGAGCTTTCAGGGCTGGGCCCTTCCTCGTGGGAGAAGGATCCGACCGTTCGCCTTTTCAGAAAGAGGCTTGCCGAGACTGAGCCCCGTGAGATGTTCCGTCTCTGGGAAAGCACAGATCCCCAGTGCTGTTGTGCCTGTAGGTAGGGTGCCAAGGGACGGTGAAGAGCAGCAAGAGCTTTCAGGGCTGGGCCCTTCCTCGTGGGAGAAGGATCCGACCGTTCGCCTTTTCAGAAAGAGGCTTGCCGAGACTGAGCCCCGTGAGATGTTCCGTCTCTGGGAAAGCACAGATCCCCAGTGCTGTTGTGCCTGTAGGTAGGGTGCCAAGGGGCGGTGAAGAGCAGCAAGAGCTTTCAGGGCTGGGCCCTTCCTCGTGGGACAAGTATCCGACCGTTCGCCTTTTCACAAAGAGGCTTGCCGAGACTGAGCCCCGTGATATGTTCCGTCTCTGGGAAAGCACAGATCCCCAGTGCTGTTGTGCCTGTAGGTAGGGTGCCAAGGGACGGTGAAGAGCAGCAAGAGCTTTCAGGGCTGGGCCCTTCCTCGTGGGAGAAGGATCCGACCGTTCGCCTTTTCAGAAAGAGGCTTGCCGAGACTGAGCCCCGTGAGATGTTCCGTCTCTGGGAAAGCACAGATCCCCAGTCCTTTTGTGCCTGTAGGTAGGGTGCCAAGGGGCGGTGAAGAGCAGCAAGAGCTTTCAGGGCTGGGCCCTTCGTCGTGGGAGAAGGATCCGACCGTTCACTTTTCATAAAGAGGCTTGCCGAGACTGAGCCCCGTGAGATGTTCCGTCTCTGGGAAAGCACAGATCCCCAGTGCTGTTGTGCCTGTAGGTAGGGTGCAAGGGACGGTGAAGAGCAGCAAGAGCTTTCAGGGCTGGGCCCTTCCTCGTGGGAGAAGGATCCGACCGTTCGCCTTTTCAGAAACAGGCTTGCCGAGACTGAGCCCCGTGAGATGTTCCGTCTCTGGGAAAGCACAGATCCCCAGTGCTGTTGTGCCTGTAGGTAGGGCCACAAGGGACGGTGAAGAGCAGCAAGAGCTTTCAGGGCTGGGCCCTTCGTCGGGGGAGATGGATCGCACCGTTCGCCTTTTCAGAAAGAGGCTTGCCGAGACTGAGCGCCACGAGATGTTCCGTCTCTGGGAAAGCACAGATCCCCAGTGCTGTTGTGCCTGTAGGTAGGGTGCCAAGGGACGGTGAAGAGCAGCAAGAGCTTTCAGGGCTGGGCCCTTCCTCGTGGGAGAAGGATCCGACCGTTCGCCTTTTAAAAAAAAAAGAGGCTCTGCCGAGGCGTAGCACCACGAGATGTTCCGTCTCTGCGAAAGCATAGATCCCCAGTGCTGTTGTGCCTGTAGGTAGGGTGCCAAGGGACGGTGAAGAGCAGCAAGAGCTTTCAGGGCTGGGCCCTTCCTCGTGGGAGAAGGATCCGACCGTTCGCCTTTTCAGAAAGAGGCTTGCCGAGACTGAGCCCCGTGAGATGTTCCGTCTCTGGGAAAGCACAGATCCCCAGTGCTGTTGTGCCTGTAGGTAGGGTGCCAAGGGGCGGTGAAGAGCAGCAAGAGCTTTCAGGGCTGGGCCCTTCGTCGTGGGAGAAGGATCCGACCGTTCGCCTTTTCAGAAAGAGGCTTGCCGAGACTGAGCCCCGTGAGATGTTCCGTCTCTGGGAAAGCACAGATCCCCAGTGCTGTTGTGCCTGTAGGTAGGGTGCCAAGGGGCGGTGAAGAGCAGCAAGAGCTTTCAGGGCTGGGCCCTTCCTCGTGGGACAAGTATCCGACCGTTCGCCTTTTCACAAAGAGGCTTGCCGAGACTGAGCCCCGTGATATGTTCCGTCTCTGGGAAAGCACAGATCCCCAGTGCTGTTGTGCCTGTAGGTAGGGTGCCAAGGGACGGTGAAGAGCAGCAAGAGCTTTCAGGGCTGGGCCCTTCCTCGTGGGAGAAGGATCCGACCGTTCGCCTTTTCCAAAAAAAAGAGGCTCTGCCGAGGCGTAGCGCCACGAGACGTTCCGTCTCTGGGAAAGCACAGATCCCCAGTGCTGTTGTGCCTGTAGGTAGGGTGCCAAGGGGCGGTGAAGAGCAGCAAGAGCTTTCAGGGCTGGGCCCTTCCTCGTGGGAGAAGGATCCGACCGTTCGCCTTTTCAGAAAGAGGCTTGCCGAGACTGAGCCCCGTGAGATGTTCCGTCTCTGGGAAAGCACAGATCCCCACTGCTGTTGTGCCTGTAGGTAGGGTGCCAAGGGACGGTGAAGAGCAGCAAGAGCTTTCAGGGCTGGGCCCTTCCTCGTGGGACAAGGATCCGACCGTTCGCCTTTTCAGAAAGAGGCTTGCCGAGACTGAGCCCCGTGAGATGTTCCGTCTCTGGGAAAGCACAGATCCCCAGTGCTGTTGTGCCTGTAGGTAGGGTGCCAAGGGGCGGTGAAGAGCAGCAAGAGCTTTCAGGGCTGGGCCCTTCCTCGGGGGAGATGGATCGCACCGTTCGCCTTTTCAGAAAGAGGCTTGCCGAGACTGAGCGCCGTGAGATATTCCGTCTTTGGGAAAGCACAGATCCCCACTGCTGTTGTGCCTGTAGGTAGGGTGCCAAGGGACGGTGAAGAGCAGCAAGAGCTTTCAGGGCTGGGCCCTTCCTCGTGGGACAAGTATCCGACCGTTCGCCTTTTCAGAAAGAGGCTTGCCGAGACTGAGCCCCGTGAGATATTCCGTCTCTGGGAAAGCACAGATCCCCAGTGCTGTTGTGCCTGTAGGTAGGGTGCCAAGGGGCGGTGAAGAGCAGCAAGAGCTTTCAGGGCTGGGCCCTTCCTCGGGGGACAAGTATCCGACCGTTCGCCTTTTCAGAAAGAGGCTTGCCGAGACTGAGCCCCGTGAGATGTTCCGTCTCTGGGAAAGCACAGATCCCCAGTGCTGTTGTGCCTGTAGGTAGGGTGCCAAGGGACGGTGAAGAGCAGCAAGAGCTTTCAGGGCTGGGCCCTTCCTCGTGGGAGAAGGATCCGACCGTTCGCCTTTTCAGAAAGAGGCTTGCCGAGACTGAGCCCCGTGAGATGTTCCGTCTCTGGGAAAGCACAGATCCCCAGTGCTGTTGTGCCTGTAGGTAGGGTGCCAAGGGACGGTGAAGAGCAGCAAGAGCTTTCAGGGCTGGGCCCTTCCTCGTGGGAGAAGGATCCGACCGTTCGCCTTTTCAGAAAGAGGCTTGCCGAGACTGAGCGCCGTGAGATGTTCCGTCTCTGGGAAAGCACAGATCCCCAGTGCTGTTGTGCCTGTAGGTAGGGCCACAAGGGACGGTGAAGAGCAGCAAGAGCTTTCAGGGCTGGGCCCTTCCTCGGGGGAGAAGGATCCGACCGTTCGCCTTTTCCAAAAAAAAGAGGCTCTGCCGAGGCGTAGCGCCACGAGACGTTCCGTCTCTGGGAAAGCACAGATCCCCAGTGCTGTTGTGCCTGTAGGTAGGGTGCCAAGGGGCGGTGAAGAGCAGCAAGAGCTTTCAGGGCTGGGCCCTTCCTCTTGGGCTGGGCCCTTCCTCGTGGGACAAGTATCCGACCGTTCGCCTTTTCAGAAAGAGGCTTGCCGAGACTGAGCCCCGTGAGATGTTCCGTCTCTGGGAAAGCACAGATCCCCACTGCTGTTGTGCCTGTAGGTAGGGTGCCAAGGGACGGTGAAGAGCAGCAAGAGCTTTCAGGGCTGGGCCCTTCCTCATGGGAGAAGGATCCGACCGTTCGCCTTTTCAGAAAGAGGCTTGCCGAGACTGAGCCCCGTGAGATGTTCCGTCTCTGGGAAAGCACAGATCCCCAGTGCTGTTGTGCCTGTAGGTAGGGTGCCAAGGGGCGGTGAAGAGCAGCAAGAGCTTTCAGGGCTGGGCCCTTCCTCGTGGGAGAAGGATCCGACCGTTCGCCTTTTCAGAAACAGGCATGCCGAGACTGAGCTCCGTGAGATGTTCCGTCTCTGGGAAAGCACAGATCCCCAGTGCTGTTGTGCCTGTAGGTAGGGTGCCAAGGGACGGTGAAGAGCAGCAAGAGCTTTCAGGGCTGGGCCCTTCCTCAGGGGAGAAGGATCCGACCGTTCGCCTTTTCAGAAAGAGGCTTGCCGAGACTGAGCCCCGTGAGATGTTCCGTCTCTGGGAAAGCACAGATCCCCAGTGCTGTTGTGCCTGTAGGTAGGGTGCCAAGGGGCGGTGAAGAGCAGCAAGAGCTTTCAGGGCTGGGCCCTTCGTCGTGGGAGAAGGATCCGACCGTTCACCTTTTCAGAAAGAGGCTTGCCGAGACTGAGCCCCGTGAGATGTTCCGTCTCTGGGAAAGCACAGATCCCCAGTGCTGTTGTGCCTGTAGGTAGGGTGCAAGGGACGGTGAAGAGCAGCAAGAGCTTTCAGGGCTGGGCCCTTCGTCGGGGGAGATGGATCGCACCGTTCGCCTTTTCAGAAAGAGGCTTGCCGAGACTGAGCGCCGTGAGATATTCCGTCTCTGGGAAAGCACAGATCCCCAGTGCTGTTGTGCCTGTAGGTAGGGTGCCAAGGGGCGGTGAAGAGCAGCAAGAGCTTTCAGGGCTGGGCCCTTCCTCGTGGGACAAGTATCCGACCGTTCACCTTTTCAGAAAGAGGCTTGCCGACACTGAGCCCCGTGAGATGTTCCGTCTCTGGGAAAGCACAGATCCCCAGTGCTGTTGTGCCTGTAGGTAGGGTGCCAAGGGACGGTGAAGAGCAGCAAGAGCTTTCAGGGCTGGGCCCTTCGTCGTGGGAGAAGGATCCGACCGTTCGCCTTTTCAGAAAGAGGCTTGCCGAGACTGAGCCCCGTGAGATGTTCCGTCTCTGGGAAAGCACAGATCCCCAGTGCTGTTGTGCCTGTAGGTAGGGTGCCAAGGGACAGTGAAGAGCAGCAAGAGCTTTCAGGGCTGGGCCCTTCCTCGTGGGAGAAGGATCCGACCGTTCGCCTTTTCAGAAAGAGGCTTGCCGAGACTGAGCCCCGTGAGATGTTCCGTCTCTGGGAAAGCACAGATCCCCAGTGCTGTTGTGCCTGTAGGTAGGGTGCCAAGGGACGGTGAAGAGCAGCAAGAGCTTTCAGGGCTGGGCCCTTCCTCGTGGGAGAAGGATCCGACCGTTCGCCTTTTCCAAAAAAAAGAGGCTCTGCCGAGGCGTAGCGCCACGAGATGTTCCGTCTTTGCGAAAGCATAGATC